>NW_019268532.1:4327511-4332960 GCF_002738365.1 Cucurbita moschata
TTTTTTTTTTTTTTTTTTTTTTTTTTTTTTTTTTTTTTTTTTTTTTTTTTTTTTTTTGTATCTAATGAAATTGCAGAATATTACTGATGAAAAGAGTTCAATACAAATAAAACTTGATGTTTGGAATTCATAGGATTGTAGTTCCTAAAAGCTGATCGTTGCTCAAAATCTAGCTTCTCGAAACTCATCGTTTCTCGTAATCTAGTTCATTGGAGTTCAAGGTTTTTGGATAGTTTAGCTCTTTAACATTTTCTGTAATCATAGGTATGCATGTAAGCGAGACATCGTAGCTCTGACTCATATTCATAATCTATTGATTAGGATGATGTATTATTAGGGATTAATTGACGACTCTCTAATAGTACTCGTAATCATTATCATCATAATCTTGAGGGAGTGACCCTCGTGTCTGCCAACTACTATATACTTATGTGAACCTTGCTCTTATCTGAACAAGTTCACTTGGATGTCTTCTAATCGTCTTCATATAGAGTATACTTATGGTGCCCATCAACTAATACATCTAATACAAACTCTATCGTGATCATCCCTACATTTTTATAATACTATGTGGGCCCTATCTTGACCGTTCACGAAGTTTTATCACATAGTAATATAAACACATCATCACATGATATCGTAAATCATTAATTAGAGATAGGACATTATAAATTGCGTAACTACTAAATCATTAATCATGTCCCAGAGTTGTCTAATTTCACATAACTAACCAACCACCTACCTAAATCGAAAGTAAATAATTAAAAATTTGATAGGAGACTTAGTAGTACTTTGTTCGATGGAAGAATTACTAGAAATGAGACCAAAATCTCACATTTGATAAATAAAGGGAAGATTATAGATATAGAAGTAAAAATCATGTACAATTAATATGAGAGGGATTTATGCCTAAAGTAGACGTATGTTGAAATTGCATGTTCGTAACAAGGAAGAGATGACACTCAGTATTTAATAATAGTTAAAAAATCATTACTTCCCTCCCGTTGATAAAAACTTTTAATTAACTTTTAATTTGAGTGATTCAAATTGCATTGGACTTGTTTTTCAGCCGTCTACGTTGATATCGAGCACAGTGTTTGAAACATCCACTATAACATCTCAACATTGTGGAGAGATTTTGATAGGATTAACACTATCACGTGTTATTTCCTCAAGGCCTTTTGACTTAAAAATTTAAAATTAACAATACCTTAAGCTTTAAAACCTAGTGTTCACCAATTAAGCTTTAAAACTAACAATAAATAAACAAGACTCACTTACATCTAGTCGACACATCATACTTTAGTGTTCACTGTTTTTTTTTTTTTCATAAAAGCTTTTGTTGATATAAATTGATTTGGATGTGTTGGGGATGATGTTCGTACAGAATTGTCCACGCCAATTCCTTTAATGTTGTTATATCGTTTAGTATCAAAATTACTCTGATACTGTATCAAAGCCTCTTAATTTCAAAAAAGGATATCATAGAAAACTAATCTCCCCTCCGACCCCTACTTGTCATAATTGTTTTAACTTCTATCTTCCGTGCTGAGTAGGGATATCAAAGATCTAGCACAATGAATCTCACAACTACTCTCTCAGAATTTCGAAAGCTACAACTATTTAAGGTAATTGGAAGTAACTAATTAGGTTTACGACGAAACCTAGAAATCAATCACCAATCCAATTTAAGTACCTCCACAAGATAAACTTCAACAGAAAACTAATAACTAACATCTAAAAGTGATTGAATTCAATCGTGACTCTAGAAATAGTAATATGAAGAACTAAGTAGTTATTAACATTTCATTTTGGAAATGTTACAACCACATTTATCCATTAAATGTTTACATTTATTATTTAAAAAAAAAGTATAAACAAAAAAGGTACAAAAAAGGAGAATTCAGAACTAGCTCCTGAACAAGTTTCCATCTCCTTATAACTTAAAAGTTGGTACAAAAAAGGTATAACCCAAATGACAATCCTGCCAAATATTTTCTTTTTCACACCACTCAACTTCACAGAAAACAACCGATACTCATAATGATGAACAGTAATCAATATCAATAATGAACTCAGGAATTTTTTTTTTTTTTCCCCCATCAAATAAATTTATTACTCCACCTAAACAACCATCATATAATGACTGTCTGATTCTGTTAACGGTAATATTCACAAGATGTATCTATCTACAGTGACAGAACGGGGTTACAGCCAGTGAAGATTAGATGGAATCTTGGTGTGAAATAGGGTCGTTTCCTCTCCTAAGAAAAGGAGAAATAAAAGCACTGATCGATTCAGAATTCTCCAACACCATGTATATACACAACATGCATAAACCTGTTGATTCAGATATCTTAGCTTCAAAGACAGATTGGTTCCATAAATAAACAAAAACAATCCAATTTATTCCTAGACAGAAATGAGCCCTGAAAATTTTTAACACAAAGGAGAAAATTGCAAATAGGTTGACCTCTGCTATCAGAAAAATCAGATGGTAAAGCTAATTAAGCTACTACGCCCCCTACATGATGAGTCGAAGAGGAATTAAATATTAATAATAGAAAAATGTCGGTTAAAAATACTATGTAGTCATCATACTTTCAACTTTTGTCAATTTTGGTTTCTGTTCCTTCAACATATTCAATTAGGTCCCTCTACTTTCAACATTGTCCATGGTAGTCTCCTTGTACTCTCGAAACATTCGTTTGGGTTCCTATACTCACTTTGGTTCTTTTCTTTTTTGACTCATTTTTTTATCACAATTTCATCCCAACAATACACAATAAATTAGTTGAATTGTGTCACAGTTTTGTGCTGAATAGTTTAATTTGTGTGAGAATTTTGCTAACCAGGATAAAAATGGTTACATTTTAAAAATATAAGGACCAAAACAGACTTTTGGAAAGAACAAGGAATAAATGAACAAAAGTTAAAAGTACATGGACCAAAATGAACATTCTAAATGAATAGGGACCAAAGCAAACTAACAAAGTATATGTACTAAAATAGTATCTAAACCAAAAATTCATATCAAATTGTCAAGAAATATTTCTTCTCATAGGATAGCAGAAATTGGGGCAAGTTGTAGTAGGAAACATACCAGTGTAGGCAACCGTAACACCTGAAACCAGTCTTCCAAGGACTGAGAGAGCGTAAAGACTGACAATGACCTGGAGAAAGATTTACGCAATTTTAGTTTACAATATCCATCACAAAATGAGAGATGAATACAGCTATTTCTTTTAAGAAGATGGTTCGGAAAGATCTTAGTAGGAAGAGCAACTTCACTCACAAACAAAGTCAAATATAAACCGGTAAATATACCATGGAAACAAAATAGATTATGATGGAACATCTTCGTTTGTCAATGAAAAACAATACTTATTACTTGATTTTCATTATCTTCTCAACTCTCTAAATGGACAAGCATCTCGAGTATATTGTTTTCCTAAATCCTTTTCTTTACCTGGACATTTTGGAATAAACATTTTCCTTGTTTCTAATGAAAAAAAGCTTTGTATGCTAGCGCTTTCATGCTGGATCTAGTGAACCTAGACAAATTCATATAACATGTTTGATTGCACGTAAAATTCAAACTTCTCTTATAATCCACACTAGAGATGTTGTATTATAAAAGTAAGGTTAAATTATAAGTTCATAAATCTTCAAGTTTGCGTTTAATAAATTCTTGAAATTTCAATTTTGTGTTTAGTAGGTTCTTAACTTTCAATATTGTGTCTAATAGGCATGTGACATATCCAACCTTTTAAAAAATTAATAGATTTATTAGACATAAAATTGGATTTTGTGTCTAATAAGACTGTAACTTTTATTTTTGTAGACAAAACTTTCATGTATTTAAAAAAAAATATCAGACAGGTCAAAGACCTATTAGACACAAAATTGTAACCCAAACTCATCCTAACGTGATTACATAAAAAAGACCCTCTAATTGGTATTAGTTAAAAAAAAAAAAAAAGTTGTAATTGACAATCATCTGAATGATAAAAGAAACAAGTATGCATTTTGGTCATAGATCCAATATTCAGAGTAGTTATTAGTCTAATATGCAAAAATACCATCGATGCAGAGGATCATTAAAAGTAGATGAGACTAAGTCATGCAGTGAAGCAAAGTAGGTAATTATGTGCAAAAGATCAAAATTATAGCTTGCAATTAAGATATAGCTTTCAATTGGGGTGTTCCCTGCAATTTGCGGTTCTGTTTTTTAGCCGGAGAGAAGGAATCTCTACTTTTTTTACATTAGACTAAGCTGGAACTAGGTTTTAATTAGAAATGTCTCTGGTGGAGCTTCTTCAATCTCCATGGACAGTGAGTTAGTTAAAGACCTAGAAAAAGAAGAATTGTTATCCCTTTTGGAAAAAAAACAAATGAGGGGTCTTCTTTTTGGGAGATTATTGAAGAAAAGAGGGGAAAGTTCATGAAAAGGAAGCACCAAGCTTGTTTTGGAGAGGATTTGTAATATTTTCAAAATGACATATTTGATGCCTTCCTTCTTTTGTGTAAAGCAGAGGTTGCAAAAGGAATTTTGGGTACGAAAAGAAATAGATTTTGGGAAAATTGACAGGATTGCACTTTTGTCATTACTAGAAGAGATTGGAATGATGACTGGTTTGCAATTGCTTAGGCCTTATTGGTGGATTGTGATGGGATAGGTAGGCTTATTCCATCTGCCAAGGATTATATGAATAGGTTGGCTGGAAAACAGAATGTTATTCTCTGTTATATTGGAGTGACAAAGATTTGAGAGGAAAAACAGCCCATTTAAGATTTCAGTGGTTCAGGAAAAAAATCAGATTTTCGAAGCCTTAGGAGTTGCATCTAACGTGCTTCAGAAACTATAAACTTGATTAACTGCTCTGTCAGAAGTTAAAAAGAAGATTAAACTGAAAAAAAACAACCCCACCAACAAAGGGGAGTCCAAGCTTACAGAAATGGCCTCTAATCCAGAAAAAAAAAAAAAAATCAAACCAAGATCATAATTACAAAAAGGGCTAGTAAACGATGCTACAACGATGCAGGAAACTTCACCACCTCCCAAACCGCATCACAATACCTCTCAACCTCTCTCATCCTATTATTTTTCTCAAGCTAAATGCCCCGAAAAATAGCGAAGAACTAGAGTGCCATAAAACTTTTCCCTTATCACAGAAAGACGATCCTAGAAGCACTTCCTCCACCAAAGTCAAACAATCTCTATTCCAAGCCAAACATAAACCAAACAAAGTAAACCAACGATCCCAAAGAGACAAGGTAAACTGGACAACAAATGAAAGAGATCACCCGGCTGGTGCCTGCAGAGAATGCACCACTGCACGAACAACACCAAGGGGGAGGCACTCAAAACGCTGTCCAAAGTATTCACTTCCCCATGTAAAACAAGCCACACAACAAAAAAAAACAAAAAAAAAAAAAAAAAAAAAAA
>NW_019268532.1:4333199-4461641 GCF_002738365.1 Cucurbita moschata
AAAAAAAAAAAAAAAAAAAAAAAAAAAAAAAAAAAAAAAAAAAAAAAAATACAAGATGGGGCGAGGAAGGGATAGACAACAAATGAAAAAATGAGCTATAAGCGAAGCCCCTCAAAATAGCAAGGAACCAAAATCTAATGCCCCTTCTCCCTTGATCCACATGCTGATCACAAAGAATAGAAAGAAGGATCACTACCTTTAACGCCTCCCTATCAAATTGAGAAAGCTGAAACCTTAAAGACAAAGATGAGGATGGATCAGAGGCTAGACAATGCAACCAACCAAAAATATACAGTCAAGTCATCACCAATCGAACACCTAACAAGAGAAAAGAAAGGAAGACCAAAGGCAATAGCTAACGAGAGATGTTTAGAAGGCCTATTGGTACCACCACTACAACCCACTCAAAAGGGTCTGGGCCATATCTGCTAAGGATAACTGCCACAAAGTGTCCAATTTCATGGCACGAAGTGTCCGACTACATTAAGAATCGCACAACCATTAGACAGGAGAGTCTCATTACTTAACCTCAAATCCCATATTCCAAGCCCTCCTAACTCCATAGGCTTAACCATCGCCTCCCAACTGACAAGATGAGACCCACCCAGCTCCTCCTTAACCCCCTTCTCACAAAAAAAAATCCTCATCACTCTCACAAGTCTCTCTCTAACCAAAGAGTGAATCTTAAAGATCGAAAAGAAATAACAGGGAATCCCACTCAAGACCGTCTGGGGTAAGCATAACACCTTTAGAAAAGAAATTTTTTTCCAAGAGACAAGACCAGCTTCCAAAATTCTTGACACCTTGAATTTCCACCAAGCAATAATGATTTGTGCGGCAGGTAGCCCTGTCCAAGAATTTGTTAGAATCTAGTACTTTGGCCCATAGGAAAGATTTGTGTTATGCAAATTCCGTTGACAAAATTCAATGGGGAAAAAAAGAGAAATGAACCAGATCAATATATATAATGCACATAGGTGGGAGAGTTAGGTTACAAGAACATTCTTCAATGCTGGTGGCACGTAGGGGGAAATGAAGAAATCTAATATGAAAAGAGGAAAAATCAAAATACATGAAAAGAGAATCGGATACTATTTGTACTGTATCGGAGATGAATCTTGGCCATTTGGAAAATACCAAGAATTTAAAAAGATGCCTACAAGTTCTAATAAATTAATAAAGATGCAGATAATGTAGTCTCTTTCAACCCCTTCCGTAAACAATGGAGTTCATATTAGTCATCCACAAACTAGTCTACCTTCATCAATAGCTTCTAGGTCCACTGGTATTACCACTCTCATCTCTTCCTTATTCTCAAGCATATTCCCTGTCATTATTGATCCCTTTAGTACTAACTCTATTAAGTTCAGTAGAGGGTTGGCGAGAATTTCAAATTGTTGCCATAATTAATTCTTTGTTCCTTCCTGGTTCAAAGTGAAGAATTGGTCATATAGCACATCATGTGGCTCAAAATTGAGCTATAAGAGTTTTTTCAAGTCCATCCACGAAAGAATTGAACTTCATCCCATGAAACTAGGCTGGTGCATCATTGGTCATACTAGTTTCAAAAGGCACAAGTTGCATGTGAAGCGCCTTGCCTCAAAAAATCAAGGAGCCGGTAGGAAGGCACAACCAAGGCACGCGCCTTCCATGAAACCCCTAAGACGCTCAACACACATCCAGGGCTTATTGAATTATTTTTTTAATTTTTAAGTAAAACAGTACATATAGGTTAGTTGTTATTCAAAAATTTATTAAAACCCTAAACACAAAGGCTTTTGTATTTAGGATTTTACGTTTATTATAATTATTTCATTTCTCCCCCTTCTTCAAATCGACGTCGCCTCGAAACCACACAACCGCTTGCCAATTCCTTGTCGTTGCTGTAAACACTGTTTGTCATCGCTATGTTTTCCCTCTCTGTCTAGTTTCTTCTTCTTCTCTCTCTATCTTTCTGCCAGCTCTCTCTCGGCCTTTGTTCTCCTCTCTCTTTTTCTAGATCGGATGCTTCTTGCTCTCTATTTCACTCCTAACTTGATTCCCCTCTCTCCATCTCACTCTCAGTTTTTAATTAGTATCGTTTTCTCTCTAACTATTGTTATTTTCTTAAGTTAGAGTTAGTTAGTCTAAGATTCTAATATGAGATAATTAATTTGATCGACCAGGTTGGTTATTGGTAACTTGTTAGATGGCTGAGGATAGTCTAAGAAAAGATCTGGATGGAAATATGCTCGTTTGAATAATGTTGAAAATATAAATGCATTAGTTTGTGGCTTTTGATCAAATGTAACAAAAGGAGGGGTTTATAGAATGAAACAACATGTTGGTGGCTATAGAAATGCAACGGCATGTAGAAAACGTCGGAAGAAATTAAAGCATATATGACCAAGAATATTTGACTCTATGTTCAAAGACTAATACTTTAACCTTATTTATTGGGTTGAAACTTCATTCCTTCCCATGAAGGATTTTTTTTTTTATTTGACTCTATGTTCAAAGACTAATACTTTAACCTTATTTATTGGGTTGAAACTTCATTCCTTCCCATGAAGGATTTTTTTTTTTATTTGACTCTATGTTCAAAGACTAATACTTTAACCTTATTTATTGGGTTGAAACTTCATTCCTTCCCATGAAGGATTTTTTTTTTTTTTTTTTTTTTAATTGTGTGTATATATACCTTATTTTTTATATATAGTGTGCCTTGAGCCTTGCGCCTAAGCCCCAGAAGGCCATAGCACCTTAGTGCGCCTTGAGCCTTTAAAACATTGGGTCATACTCAGAATTATTATTTCTTTTTTCCATTCACTTATCTGAATAAACACCACTCTATGAGAAATATCTAACCATCAAGATTGTTTCCTTCCAACCCTTTTTTTTTTCGGGGGGGGGATAAGAAACCAAGCTTTCATGGAGAAAATGAAAGAATACAAGCCCAAAACTAATTACAAAAGGGACTTCAAGCCAAAAGAACAAGACCAAGGTCATACAAAACGACCTCATGGCAAACACCCAAAAGAAGGAATTGAACATAACAATCTCCCAAACCTCCTCATCCAACTTCTCTTTATTTCTAAGAAACTTATTGTTCTTCTCAAACCAAATACTCAAAAACCCTGCAAAGGAACTAACCTGTCACAACACTTTGTCTTTATCTGTAAAGGAAGAATGCAAAACACACCTCCTCCAACATAGATATTTGATCTCCAACACCATAACTTCTCTAACTTTAATTGGCACTCAACTCAGCTCACTCAATTCCCTTTTCACACTTTCCAACTAGTTCAATTAGTTGTTTCCCCTTTGCAATGTCTACTATCCGTGGCCTTGTTGGGTATCCTCTCCATATACTCCATGTGCATTAACGACACTCATTCCATCTAAAAGTGCTACAATGTTCTTCTCCATTTAACAGTTTCTTCAACTCCCCGAACATGGTTCCCATTTGCATATTCGTTTCTACAATTCTTTTATTTGTAAGAAGTCAAACATTCATCGTGTAAAATGAAAGAATGTACAAGATTATACAAAAATCAAGCCCACGAAAAGAAACTCACAACTAATTGTAGGAAGGAATTCCAATCCAAGATAATAAAACTAAAATTATAATACAAATAACCGGATGGACAGGTGCCCATAAGGAGAATTTAACCTAACAACCGCCTACCCCCCCCCCCCCCCCCCCCCCCCNTTTGATGTGCTTTTCTAGCCAAATCCCCACAAAGTTGCAACAAAACATGTCTACCACAGAATTTTGCCTTTACCGCGAAAGGGAGAATTCGGGAGGATCTCCTTGATTATAGATCCAGCCTCTACTTCGAGCTAAGTGACGACCAAAAGAACTTAGGCACTAGCTCCAAAGGGAATAAGCAAATTGGTAACCCCAAAACAAATTATTGATGTTCTCCTCCTACCTCAAGTAAAGAATACACAATTGTGGATGAAATACATGGATAGAATATAGGGTGTTCACCATCCCACGCAACACCTGCCAACCAAAGAACTTCATTTTTTTTTGGGGGGGGGGGGAGGGGGGATCCAAACCTTTTTGTGTTCATTGCAACAATTCAACTATCCATTTTCCTCACCCATGACATGCCCAAAAGCAAAGCTCTGATAGCACTTTAACAGATCCAAGCAAACGTATAGTTAAATATATGCTTTTGTATTGCATATCCATGTATATGCTTCTTAGTCTGCCATGCACAAAGGGTTTAAGGTTCCTATGCAGGTACTAACTTAATTCATGTAAAGGTTCACCCAATGTTAAGTTGCCAAAATACTTTCGGGTGCCACAAGTCTGACTATGGTATAATTTACTCTGAAGACGTTCAAAAGTCCTAGGCATATTGGATTTTAAAAACAAATGAATTTCTTGCTAGTATGCAATTTCAGATGCTCCTATTCCAATACATACGACAACCTAAAACTCAGTGAAAGGAAGTCTAGTTATTATTTACCAAAACTGTGAAGAAACGGACTAACGTACAAGTTAACGAGAGCAAGACCGAGTAGAAGCGTGCTAACGTACAAATTGAGGAGAAGAGGAATACCTTCACAAAAAGCCTCTTGTCATGCCCTGTTGCTGCGACTCTCAGTACAGACTCAGCCGCACCTATGGTATTGGCTAACCAAGCTATCATACTATTAGCAGTATCCTGCGAAATTTGCCACTCAAGTGGATCCACAGGTACACTGAAAATCAATTGAATTTTGGCTTACAGGCTAGAGTTCAAGATCACAACGACGATAAAGATACGCATAAAGATGGAGGATCTAAGTTCAACAACATTCCTTAAAAGAAATCCATAAAAATTGAAACCGACTAATATTTCCGCTGACATTGAATTCTCCAATCAAGAAAATACCCTACAAGCATAGAGAAAAACAGGAGTATGCTTACGAGACATTCATATGGCGGAAGAGAAGGCCGAGAATGGCGAGAGAGCAAAGGAGAACGATGAAAACATCCGCGACGAGGGAGAGGAGACTGGAATTTCGATAAGCGCAATGGTAATAAACCAATGAACCGCAAATCAGAGCTACAAGGGGTTTGCCTACTTCTGTCTTGCAGCTGATGGAGCGATTCGCCATTTCTGCGTCCTTCAAGCTCTCGCTCCTCCCCTCAATTTGGTTCATCGTCAACCCTCAGTGAATTGCCGATTCAAAATACTATTCGTCAACCGGTAACGCCCCCATTCTTTTTAATTAAAAATAATAATAATAATAAATTAAATTAATTATTTTTTTTAATTTTTATTAAAAAAAAATTTTTGCCCCCTTAAATTAGTGCAAGTTAATTTATTTATTTTAAATTTTGTAATAATTTAATCTAATAATTTAATTCGTATATTTTAATATTTGGAAGGAAATTTATGAATAAGATTAACAAATTTTTAATTATATATAACTATTAATAATTTTCTTATAATTAAGACAAAATAATTACCAGTTTTAAAGGGTAAGAACTAAATTTTTACCGACCTTCGGTAGTAATCTAGGCCCATTAAGCGTCGTTCAACCTAGCAACTCGCTCTATGTCATCTCCAATGCCCGACTTGCATGTGGCTTGTGGAAATCATACAATTCGCATGCCGCTCCCCCGATTTTTATTGGCTTCCATTTGCTAACGATCGGCTTGTTAGTCAATTCAACTTCCGTTCTTACTCCAACCCGATAGTTAGGTAGTTGTAGTTTTATCAATGAGTTTTAAGATCGATTCCTCGTACATTTTGAATGTCATGTGTGAAATTGAACTTCATTAAGGTTAATTTAAGTTTTGGTTATTTCATGAAAATCGAGATAAATTGGACTATGGTTATTGAAGTAAGATTATTTATTGTTGGAATGATTGTTGGATGCATGAATAACACATCCCCGGGATTAAAATTATGTGTCAATTGAATGGAATGGTTCTTTATAATTTATGTGATACGTGTGTGATCGATCATGACTTTATATGATTATGTATATGTTATATAAGATATCATGACCTGGAAATGTCTCACGCAGATAGACACAGTAACGACCCTCAAATGGCAATCATCTGGTCACATGAGAGTTAACATAGACAAGTGTCGTGGTGCGACCAAAGAGGATGATGTATCGTCCAACACATCAAGAAGAGTATATTAAAGCTAAGTTGAGGCATAAGCAAGATTGGAGGCAATGGGTAGACAAGAGTGACGAAGATAAGCTTGAAGAAAGTAGGAGCCGTAACCTCAAAAGTAGGGGTTTTGACATACGACTTTGGAGTTAAGTATGAAAGATGAAAGTTTATCAAATTTGGTGTCAATCGGACAACCGACGTCACTCCACGGCACTAGATGACCGCTCGCTAAAATCACATCTACTTCTATCATATAAAAAATGCCTTAAAAATAGCGGAAGGCATGGTGTCAACTCTCTACTACTCCTGGACCTTGTGGCCTATGTGAGCTACCCCACAACACATATATGTGTTATGGTGTGGGCGAATGTTACAAGACGAGCATCTTGGACATTTTCCTTTGAAAATTACTTTTTCGAGGACAGTGTTGGACAATATGGGTGTTGGCATTGCATCCTATAGCCCATGAGTCAAAGGTTGGTGATATGAACCACGACCAAGGAATTTTCATACCTCAAGGTCCAATTACAAGTACGAGAGCCAAGAAGCTACAACAAACCTTGTACATTTATATTCAAGTTATGATTAGCTCATCAAAGAAAATTCCAGAAGACGTTGGAGACCTCCCTTATATGTTGTGCAAAGTTGAGCTTCAAGAAAGAGATGCATTAAATGCACTTTAAGTTACACTTTAATGAACTCAGCTGAATTTATGAAACTAATACAAGAGGACTAATAAGCACATTTAATTCGTTGCATTATTTAATTATAATTTAAATATTGTTTATTATAATTTAAATATTGTTTGTCATATTTAAGCTAGTTTTTAATACAGGAGTTAAAGTTATATTGTAACCCACCATAGGTTACCATATTCCACAGTTAACGACCATTTTAATATGGAGGTCATGGGTATTTCTCATTTACTGCCAATTTAATTTGTGAGTTATGTGTCACATAGATTAAGGCTGTATAGGCTATCTAAAGTCTTCTCTTCTTTGATCAGAAATATCACATTTTGAAATTACAAAGAATAGAATTTCTATTTTTTTTTAGCTTCGTTGGAGAGCTAAGATTTTATTTGCACATTCTTGTGTTTAGAACTTGCATGCTAGACTCATTCAAGTGGTATTGATCAAACCTCTTGTGGAGTGATTTGAATCACGAGTTTAGAAACAAGTTTTCTTTACTCTTGATCTTGATCTTGATCATCAAGGTAATCCGTTCTATACTTTTCCTCGGGTTGATTTCATATCAGTTGGTATATGAGGCTACTCTCCGATACAATGTCAAAGAAGGATAGATCTTCGAAGTGTCTTGACAATAAAGGCGACTCATGTGTCGTTTCTTGATAAGTGTGCCTCGAGTGAGTAGCAAAAGCCCATGTCCCAAGACTTGGGATGGTGTCACAAACCATGAGCCGTTTTGTTGGGCATCACAACGTCAAAATGAGTCGCAACATTGCATTTGAAGGACATTAATCTAGAGTAGAGGAAAAGTTGAATCGATGACTTGCCCTAGAGTACGGACAAGCTGGCTAGAGTTGCAACGAGAGAATATGCATGCACAAATGGTGTATATGGCCGAACGATCTTAGTTTTCACATGAATTGTGTTCGACTGGTGAGAGAGAACCACAACTAAGGTTCGATAAAGCCACAAACCGAGACGAAAAATAGAAATAAGGCTTGAGTTCTCCCTCGAGCTTGTTATGAGCATGTCAAGATCATAATGTTCTACGGTACAAAAAGGCAGGGACGGTTAAAAAATAATTTATTAAAATTTGAAATAAAAATAATTTATTAAAACAGAAACGAAGAAAAATCCCCAAATAAAACCCACTCAAACTCCATTGCCAGACTTCCCAGTCTCTCAAATCCACAAGAACACTCACTACCCATTGCCAGGCCAGTGGGAGAATTGGAAACCCACACCACAAATTCGAACTTCGCAGCAACTAGAATGCGGCACAGATTTTCATTTACAGCATTCTCCATAATCTTCTTCGTTTTTGTTTTTGCTCACCAATCCGTTCTCTGCAAAACCTTGAAACGAGATGGTATCTTCTCATGTTCTTCTTTGCGATCTTTCTCAAGGTTTATTTGGTTGAGTTTTACTCTAGGGTTTTATTGTTCTTTCTCTTACAGTGAAAGCATTGAATGAGATCAAGGCCTCTCTCGGTTGGAGAGTGGTGTATTCCTGGGTTGGAGATGATCCCTGTGGTGATGGCCACCTTCCACCTTGGTCCGGCGTTACCTGTTCCACTCAAGGGGATTACAGAGTCGTCACTGAATTGTATGCCTATCTTCAACCGAAACTTCGATTTCTTTTCTCGTTCCCTGTAATTGTTGCTTTATCATAAATTTACAGCTACTTCATGAGACGGATTGCTTTGGGAAGTGCGATTTTCATATTTATTTCTGATCATTTCTTTGCAGAGAAGTCTATGCGGTTTCAATCGTTGGATCTTTTCCTGTCGCGGTTACCAATCTCTTGGATCTTACTAGGCTGTGAGATTTCTTCTTTCGCTGATTTTTGTCCTAATTTATTCTTCTTTTTACTCAAACCATGGTGATTATGAACTGGGAGATTGATACGTGGATAAGCTTTCTTGACAATTCATCAATTGTTTTTATCCTCGTGCTATACTCTTACTCTTGTACATTGTTTCTGTCTTCTGGTAATGAGGTTAGACGAACACGACTTTTTACAATGGTATGATATTGTCCACTTTGAGCATAAACCCTCATGGCTTTGCTTTGGTCTTCCCCAAAAGGCTTCATACCAATAGAGAGAGTATTCCTTGATTATATATAAACTCATGATCATCCCAACATCTCCCCTCGAACAAAGTACGCCTCCCCTTAATCGAGCCTCGACTCCTTTTTCTTTTGGAGTCTTAGTCATTTTTGACTATGCCCTTCGAGGAGACTCGACTCCTTTTCTTTTGGAGTCCTTTGTTCGACTGAGGATTTACCAATCTTTTGGCACAACTAAGTTTAGGGTATGACTCTGATACCATGTTAGATGAACACGACTCTCTACAATGGTATGATATTATCCACTTTGAGCATAAGCTCTCATGGCTTTACTTTGGGCTTCCCCAAAAGGCGTCATTCCAATGTAGAGAGTATTTATTGATTGTAAACCCATGATCATTACCTAAATTAGCCGATGTGGGACTTTCATCATCCAAC
The DNA here is from genome assembly GCF_002738365.1 of Cucurbita moschata. Lineage (NCBI taxonomy): Eukaryota > Viridiplantae > Streptophyta > Magnoliopsida > Cucurbitales > Cucurbitaceae > Cucurbita > Cucurbita moschata. The sequence goes on from NW_019268532.1 coordinate 4,342,505, forward strand.
AACAAGGAGCCAATTTCTAACAATTTCATATTCGACATTTAGACTTCTGTGTTACTTATTTTGTTTATGGTTGTGTTTTTGAAAATTGAACTTTAAAAACTACATGTACCATTTTTTTTTCTTTCAAGTTTTCACTCTTAGAACACTTTTCATTTTAGCCGAATTTGTAGGATAAAAACAAGTTTTTGAAAACTATGGTCTGTTTGCTAACAGTCTGGTTTTTGGTTTTGAAATTTGGGTTTGTTTTCTTATTATTTCTGGCTTCATCTTTCTTAAGAAAATATTTGAATTCTAAGCTAAGTTATCTTAGTTTCGTTTTTGAAAACATATGTAAAGGAAAACAACGAAACAAACAATCCCCCATATGGAGTAGTATTGACAAGCTTGATTTTCAAAAACCAAATGAAAATTAAACATGTCCTACATTTTTTTTATATAGATTTTGGCTAATGATTCTAAAGAATTTTGAAAGTAGATCAAAACACAGAAACTGTAGTAAAAAAGCATAATTTTTAAAACGGAAAGGTTATTTAAATGGGCCGTTATGATGTTCTAGGTAGTTTCGCTCTTTGGCCAACTCTTGCATTTTCACATCCCGGTGATTCACTAATCTGCATATAATTATTGCTGGATACAGACATTCTTTTGCTTCGAATGCCATCTAGTGTTATTTTCTTTATTGTAGATTCATTAACCCTTTTTATAATTTAAATGGAAAATTGCACAATTTGAATTATGAAGTTTGTTGCAATAATACCCTTGAACTTTTAATTTGATCAATCACCCTCATGTACGTTGTTAAGCGTTGCAATTACACCCATGTATTTTTAACTTCATCTGTTAGTCCCTTTACTTTATTAAGTACTGCAATAAGACTCCTTTGCAACACTTAACAAAGTTGAAGATCATGGGTATGATTACAACATTTAAAAACCCATACTTAACAAAGTACAGGAACTGGTTAACAAAGTACAGGGACTGGTTGATCAAATTAAAAGTTTTAGAGTGTGATTGCAACAAACCTTATAGTTCAAGTGTGGTTTGTGCAATTTTTCCTAATTTAAATAAAAGGGGTTAAGAGGAGTATGTATTTGCACCTCTTCAAGATAGTTATCATTTGTATGCCTGCGTTTGTTCTTATAACAGGGATCTTCATAATAACAAGTTGACTGGACCAATTCCTCCTCAAATTGGACGGTTAAGGCGCCTCAAAATACTGTATGTCCATGTGCATTTTTTAAAAATCATTTATCTGGTTCAACTATGTATGTGATATGTACATGTGGTGGTTCATGATTCAGTTGCTGAAATCTCACGTTTTGTGTTTTTTTTAATCTGCCTAGTTGATTTATAGTTTTTTGTCTTCCCTTTCTCAGTAACTTAAGGTGGAATAAACTTCAAGATGTCATCCCTCCCGAGATTGGTGCGCTAAAGAGTCTAACTCATTTGTGAGTAATTTTAGTTTCTACTACACATAGTTTGATCTATATCTTTTCATTTTCATCTATTGACATCTGTTGCCATTTTGAGATTATGCAGATATTTGGGTTTTAATAATTTCAAAGGGGAAATCCCCAAGGAGCTTGCTAATCTTCGGGAGCTTCGCTATCTCCATTTAAATGAAAATCGCCTTTCAGGAAGAATTCCTGCTGAACTGAGCACCCTCCCCAATCTTCGTCACCTGTAAACTTCTGTTATTTGGATCATTTTGTTTTGGAAAACAATAGAATATAGATGTTTATATTTGACTTGACATTTTGATTTTGTAAGGGATGTTGGTAACAATCATTTAGTAGGAACCATCAGGGAACTTATTCGCATCGAAGGTTGTTTTCCATCGCTCCGAAATCTGTAAGCCGTGTGAAGACAGAAACCGTCTTAGTTAATTTTGTTTGAAATACTTCTTGTCATTAGTTTATTTTTATTTCTGTATGTAGGTACATAAACAATAATTATTTTACGGGAGGAGTTCCATCACAGCTTGCAAACCTGACTAATTTGGAAATCCTGTAATCTACTGACTTTTACCTCTCTATCTCCTTCATATCATCAGTTTTTTCTGACCATTTGTTTTGTTGGGTGTAGGTACCTCTCCTACAATAAGATGTCTGGAATCATACCACCTGGGGTAGCTCATATTTCCAAGTTGACTTATCTGTAAGTCTGTTCTCGATCCTTCTTCAATTTCCATATTTAATATTTGGTTGAATCTGAATTTATGTTACGCTTGTAACTGTTAGGAAGTTAGTAATTGCAAAATTTTCCCTTTCTAACGGGCAATAATTATATAAAAAACTCTTTAATAAATTTGTTATAATTTTCATGAAAATTACTATTTTTAAAATCACGCATGGGCTTGTTTGGGAATAATTAAGACACTGTGATTTTAGCATGATTAATTTGTTTATCATTAATTTATTATAAGTAATTTTCATATAATCATTTTGATGTTTGGGTTTGACATTTTTAATATCTTAGGACATGTTTAAGCTAAGTGATTGAATTATAATTAGTCTTATACAAGTGTTTAGTTATAATTAATTATGAGAACCCACAGACTAGTTGTTTTGTTAGGACATGGGAGAGTGGTTTTGGAATAGACAAATTCATTTCTTTTTTCCTTCATATGATCATTTGTTTCCTTCCTTCAGTGTCCTTTTATGAACTGCGAAGGTTTTAATTCTAGGTACTTGGATCACAACCAATTTAGTGGAAGAATCCCTGATGCCTTCTATAAACACCCGTTCTTAAAAGAGATGTGAGTGTCTTCTGTATCCTCAATTCTGAACTTAAATTTCATATCAATTGTTAGGCTGTTAGTTACTTTTCTGAGGCCATGTTCTTCATAGGTACATTGAAGGAAATGCGTTTCGGCAAGGCGTGAAGCCGATCGGTATCCATAAGGTTCTTGAAGTCTCTGATGCAGAATTCCTTGCTTGATCGGTAAGTCGAATCGAGACTATATAGCTATCTTGTTTAAATTTAGTGTGTTGGCAAAATTTGGCTCTGGATGTTGGCCATTATAATATATCTATCTATATGGAAGTAGGTAAAGGCTGTGCAATGTATATATAGGAGGATGATACATTTGTTGGAACTAAACCATATTTGTCCTAATAGAATGTAAAGTGAATTTATCCACTTGTTCTAATTGAGCATTATTCAAAGCTGAGGAATCAGGATTTGCTGAAAATGAAATATTTTAGTTTTAAAATACAAAATTAGCTAAGGTTTTCACTTCCTTTCGGGTTCAAATATTGGTCGGTATAATAGGTTTACTTTGAAATGTTTCATTTTTGCCTTTGAACTTCGAAATTTTGAGATATTTCCATTAAATCCAACCCTAGAATGTTACCTTATGTTCTTCCTTGATTCTTTGACGAATTTATTCCGGTGAAATTCAGACTCCAAACCGCCATTATTTACATTTTTCTTGTTTTTCAAGCATTTTCTTGATGTTCACAGACAGATCTTTTAAGGCTTTTAATAAAATTTTGGAAATTTGGATTTAAAAGAAAAAAATCAGATAATTAATACCTCGTCAGGACTTAGGTGCTAGAGACGTTGAAAACAATGATGTCATTAAGTAACATGTATGTGTATTTAAATAATATAATACAATGATATCATTAAGTAACATGTATTTAAATAATATAATACAATAAGACACCCAATCTTATCTATATACCATATTTTTAATGACACGATCTTTTGGGGTTGAAGATTATACTAATGGCGAAGGTTCTAATGATTATAATTAAAAAAATATTAAACGGTATGAGATGAAAATGCAGAAAATATACAAATTTAAATAAGTAAATAATAACAAAAAGTTAAATAAATAAATTTAAAAAAAAAATGTAACTTTAATTAATTAGAAATATAAAAGATCAGGCTGAGAAATTTGTTTATTCAACTCTTCCAAAACCAAGTGAATATCATCAATTTGGATGTGGGTTTTATCCCCTGCAATGAACTCAGTGACAACTCCATTGAGTTTAATGGAGCTGCAACCAGGTACCTTCTCAACCCCTTTCAACTTCATCATCTTCCTCACTCTTTTAGCATCCCCATGCTTCCCCAGAGCAGCATACATATTCGACAGTAAAACGTAAGCCCCACTATGTCTTTCCAATTCAAACAGCCTCTCAGCAGCACCCTCAGCCTGCTGCATTTCCCCATGCTTACAGCAAGCACTCAGAAAAGCCCTCCAAGCCACTGCTTCCTCTGAAGCAGTGGCTGTGTTTGGAAGTCTCTGTATCACTCCCTCCGCTTCCTCGAACCGCCCAGCTCGACTCAGCAGGTCGATTATACACCCGTAGTGTTCAGCTTTTGGCTCAATTTTGTGTATTGTACACATTTTGTTCAGTATCTTCAAGCCTTCATTGGCCATGCCTGAGTTGCTACAAGCTGCCAAAATGGCTATGAATGTTATGTCATCCGGCTTGATTCTTGCCTTCTCCATCTCCTTGAAGAGCTTCAGTGCGCCTTCTCCATCTCCATGCATTGCCATTCCTGAAATCATTACGTTCCAACAAATGGTATCTCTCTGCGGCATTTCATCGAACAGGTGCCTGGTCATGTCTAGATGCCCACATTTTGCATACATATCCATCAACCCAGTGCTCACTCGCAGAGTTAATGGCAATTCGAGATGACTCAAATACCTGTGAATCCAAATCCCAATGTCAAGAGCTCCCATGTGAGCGCAAGCACAAAGGATTGTCACAATTATGGCTTCATCAGGCTCTACTTCAGTCAGTTGCATCAGACGAAACATGTGCAGCCCCTCCTTGAAGCAATTGTTTTGCACATACCCAGATATCATGGCGCCCCATATTCCCCTATCTTTGATTGGAGCTCGGTCAAACAATCCTCTTGCGGTGTTCACATCACCCATCTTTGCATACCCGTAAATCATAACCGTCCACGACACAGCACTTAGCTCAGGCATTTCGTCGAACACCTGTCCTGCATCTCTCATGTTACCGAACGCGCAATACATAACAAGCAAAGAATTACCCACAAATACATCCAATACAAAACCCAATTTCACAGCACAAGCATGAACCGACTCTCCGAGATGAAATTTTTTAATCCTCGCGCAAGCTTTTAGAACGTAAGGATGAGTATAACTATCAGGGGCGATCTCATTTCTTCGCATTGCAGAGTATATAACAATGGCGTTGAGAAATTCACCTCGTAGAAGAAAGGCTTTGATCATGGTGTTGCAGATGCAAATGGTTGGGTGTTGAATGTGTCGGTAGAGTTTCAATGCATGAGAAAGGCTGCCATGGCGTGGTTCTGCACAAAAATCCAACAATCTGCTTAACGCGAAGCTGTTGCTGCCGAGTCCAGATGTAAGAACCTGCGCATGAGCTTGCTTTAGCTGCTTCATATTTCTGCATTTTTGCAGCAATAAAAGACATCTCGTAGAACTATTTGACATGGGGAGCGCCTTCAATGGCTACCATCTGATCTGATTTCTTCTTAACTTACGATAAAATGTATGGATCTATTCGTAACTCTCTCCATTGCTTTATCGACCAAAATCAACTTCTGCTCCTTCCTCAATCAGAAGCTCACACAGTTCTGAGTCCCCTGTTCTAAGCTCGTGTTTGACCAGAAATCGTGACCCGTTAACCCGCGCACGACTCGGTTCAGCACCTACAACTTGAACCGACCGGCCCGCCCTCTCGTGAGCTTATGCGTGTGGCTGTACGTGTGGAAATGCTTCCAGTTGGGCGTGAGGGCGCGTAGAGGGCGTGGATGCTGTGTTTGTGTTTTGGTCCAGTTCGATTGTTTTTCATCCCGATTTCGATACTAACCCTCATTTTACTTGAATTAAGATCTACGAGTGAGTTTTGAAGACAATGGGAGACCACGCTTCATCTTGGTTAGTAACCACACAGACTCGATGCAATTAATTCTTGTACGGATGGCTAGTATGCTAGCACGCGAGCCTTCCTCACTTTTAAGTGGTTTGAATATTCATGTTTAGGACTTCAAAAGGACAATTTTAGATAAGAATGCATGGTTTGTCTTTTCGAAAAAATTACCATTATGCCCCTATGATGAGATTACGAGATGCATGGTGATTTTATATTTACTGCAAAGAACTAGTAAGAGAAAATGCATGATTAGATTATGAGTTTAGCAATATGGACGAGTATGCTATGTATGATGCAAGAAATTACCAAAATGCCCCTATGATGATATTTGTGACGAATGCTATTTTATATGTTTTCCACTACGTTAGAAAGGAGAATGATTTATTGTGATATATGTTCCAGGTGATTGAAAGATGTTATCTCTCCGTTGAACTTGTTTGTATGAATGGTTTTGCTTATGTGATTAGTACTATAGATGATTGATGAGAATATCTACCTAGTAAGTTATGCTTACAGGAAGAGATTATGTTTCCCGTGCTTTAGGTGTGATCGATAGAAATATCTCCCTAGCAAAGCATGCATGAGTGAACCAAGTTAAGAATAGGATGCTAAAACTAAACCAATTTTTACGTTGACCGAGGTCATTACATTTCCTATAAACCGAGTACCCTAAGATCGTGAGTGGCGATCATAAGTCTTGACCTGAGGATTGGTTTAGCTCTGCGATATAAAAACCTAGAAGCCCCAAAAACCTCATAAATCTCGACGACACCAAAGGGAAATTATGAGAACTTATGAGTTTGTTAGCAATGTTGACAAATCAATTTGAGGAGTTACTATTGTGTGTAGAATGAAACCCACGTAGGTAGATAGGGGATAAGGGACTAGATAAATAGTTGATATGAAGAGTCACTATTGTGTGTGGATTAAAACCACCTTGAGAGGGGAGGAGGAGCTACATAAACAAATGACATAATTAATTGCTACTTTGTGTAGAATGAAACCTATCGTGTGTAAAATATAACGTGCCGTGAAGATGGTTAGGGGCGCACGTGGGTCGTCGAATTGGTCAGGTCGTGTTCTTGTGTGCGCGGGTTGCTGACTGGGTTGTGTAACGTTGTGGGTTGATGCAGATGGGTATCTTACCTGAATTCGAGTATGATAGACCTCTTCCTCCTCTCCCAATTTCTTCAAAAACTGACTGCATTTCTCTCTCTTCCCAAGAGTTTTAGGCGTCCTTCTCCTACAAACGTGATTATTTTTACATTTCAGTTTACCAAAATTGTATGTTCACTGGCGTTGAAGGAAAAATCCAAGAGATGATGTGGGCACGAGTATCTTACCGTTTGTACGCTCAGAGTCGTTGGTTGTTTACTACCCAGTGTGTCTCGCTCTTTATATCGTGCTAAACACGAGTTCTTTAGTCTTGTCTGCTCGTTTTAGTCTCATTCTCTCATATAATAAGGATGTATTGAGTGGGTAGAATGGGGTTGAGGGTGATTTTAAAAAGGGAATGATCTGGGTTGGGTCGTGCGATATCTCGTGGCTGCACCCACCGGAAATCGATTTCTAGCAATGGTTGACTGTCTTTTTTTTAATCTATTATACAGCTACATGCATGCTAGGCCATGCAAGGCAATGACTATATCAATGTCAGATGGGATAGGTTGGGAAATTGGGCAGGATGAGGACGGAGAATATAATCCCCATCCCTACCCTATTTATCTGACTGACAAAAATCTCTCCTCACTCCCTCCCCATTTCTTGTATCAATAGGGAATTCAAAAATCTCTCCTCACTCCCTCCCCATTTCTTGTATCAATAGGGAATCTCCGCCCTGTTCAAATCTCTCCTCACTCCCTCCCCATTTCTTGTATCAATATGGAATCTCCATCTCTCCTCACTCCCTCCCCATTTCTTGTATCAATAGGGAATCTCCGCCCTGTTCGTGGCAAGTCCCCACTAGGCCCCGACACTGCGGGTTAAATAGATATATCTAGTCGATATTATATGGACAAGGTTGAGTGTCTTGTCATGGTAACACTATTGATCGTCCTAGTTTGTAATTGTTACATATTATTAGATCTAAATCATTCATAATGACATGTGAGTGAAAGTATCATATACAATGAATTTATATAAGACTGACTATGAAATATTTAATCTCTTTTATAAATCCATTAATTTAGAATATTAATATTTTATAGAAAGATTATAAGCGACTCGATTCACTTTGTAAGGCTTGTCCTTTGATTTGTATGTATGAGAGTGACTTTTATAGTTGAGATTTGTATGCATGAGAGTGACTTTTATAGTTGAGATTTGTATGCATGAGAGTGACTTTTATAGTTGATTCAATAAAAACTAGTTTAGAGACTTGACCAAATAGGGAGCTGGAGACATAATTTCACGAGATGAAACATAGACCACATTAACAAGCAATAACATACACAATTGTTCGTATATGAACATTTATTTGTCATATCATCATTCATTTCAAGAGCTCATAATTTTATATATTATGACATTTGTTATTCATACATCAAACAATTCATCCAGCCAATCAAGTAGGCATCCATCAATAAGATCACTTACCTCAAAGAACAATCAAGTAGGCATCTATCAATAAGATCACTTACCTCAAAAAACAATCAAACAGGCATCCATCAATCAGATCACTTACCTCAAAGAACAGGCATTCATTCAGATCACTTACCTCAAAGAACAGGCATTCATTCAGATCACTTACCTCAAAGAACAGGCATTCATTCAGATCACTTACCTCAAAGAACAGGCACATCCATCAATCAAAACAGGTATCCATCAATCAGATCACTTACCTCAAAGAACAGACATGAACAGGCATCCATCAATCAGATCACTTACCTCAAAGAACAGGCATTACCCCTACCTCAAAGAACAGGCATCCATCAATCAGATCACTTACCTCAAAGACATCCATCAATCAGATCACTTACCTCAAAGAACAGGCATTACCCCTACCCCAAAGAACAGGCATTACCTCAAAGAACATGCATTACCCCTACCCCAAAGAACAGACATTACCTCAAAGAACAGGCATCCATCAATCAGATCACTTACCTCAAAGAATAGGCATCCATCAATCAGATCACTTACCTCAAAGAAGGCATCCATCAATCAGATCACTTACCTCAAAGAACATGTCACAACCCAACTGGAGACCCAGTCAACAGAAACCAGTTGATTATTTATTTATTTATTTATTATTTATTTTTTTATTTACAATTACATTTCATTCTTTTCCAACTTTTTGAGTTCTTTTTAACATAATGATAAAAGTATAACATGGGCATATATGTAAATTTACATGTCTACGTACACCTCAACTGGACCAACTGGTTTGGGCCTTGATATTTATGTCACTTTTGAAAAAAACTAGACATTTTTGTAAAGTAGAATTATAAAAGATTTCAAAAATTAATTAATGGGTCGTCAAACCATTAAACGTGGACGGAAAAGTACGCATATTTCAGACAACCCCAAAATTTTCTCTGCTATCATTTAGCCTCAAACTTCAATAACAGGCAATGACCAACTTGTATAAGGTTAGGTAATACAATTGATGAGTTGGGCCCAAAGCTTCATTCAATCAAACCAACCAAAGATCTTCAAAATATAAAACTCCAGATTGGTTGGTTGTTCAAAGTCAGAAGAATTAAGAAAAGCAATAGACAAAAAGATGTTAAACAAGACATTTCATGAAGTTATATCACTCATAAGCTTTTCCAGAGCATGGAGTGCAAGGTAAAATATGAACAAAGATGGCAATGCAAACAGTAGAGTGATTAGCAGGTATAGCAGCAAGATGAGTGCACTTCCAGGGATTACAAAAATGACAATCACAACAAATATGACAACCAGTAGAAACTTGAAGATTAAATGGACGGCGTAATCCAAGTGTTTATGGAGAAACAACCGCCATCGCTGCCTCCCTATTCCAGGTAGCCTCGCAGATGCTGCATCGGTTTCGGAAGTCCGAGAAAAAACTGGTTGATTATCCCCATTGAAGGAATGTTCCAGTTTTCCCTCATTACAATTGAAGCTCTCAACCATCCAAAGAAGAATGAAGTTCTTGTTGGGAAACTTCAGGTTCCCCTTGTACACGACCCTTAGCGACAGCTGATGGCACCAAGGACAGAAGATGAAGATCGGGACTCGGATTTGACACGATGCTACTTTCAACACACAGCCTTGAAGGCCTAATACACAGTTTTTGCAGAGTGAATGACCACACCATAAGACATAAGGTATGTTCTCCACAATGTTAAAGGATTCCCAGCATATCGGGCATTCCAGTTCTTCATCTCTACTACCTTCTGAGCATACCTCATCGTCATCCGAGCACTCCCAGAAAACTTGCTTCGAAACAGCTGAGTTTTTCTTGGATCGAATGCCAGCAATGGCATTCGAGGCCATCTTCCACATCCTGACAGAACAATTGTTTCAAGAACATGACATCTGGAATAGATGTTCATGTATGAAACAAAAACTACTTGAAACAAGTCTTACAGAGTTTCCTTTTCCCAACATTCACTCCAAGAAACTAAACTCCTCAATCCCAAACAACACAGTTCTAAATGACAGATGCACCAAAAGAGCTACTTGTTGGTTGTAGATCTTAATAATATCTTTACAGATTTTGAAAATTTTGGTACCTCTAAAGTAAAATTGACGATTCAAACAGATGGTTTTACTAAAACGCAAAAAGATTTAAATCATCTCCCACATATCCAAACTCAAAACAATAAAAATAAACAAATCAAATGGTATAAATTCATCATTTGAATCGAAAATTTTAGATAAATAAGTACATGTTTCTTCCAAAGATTTCAACATTATTCACTCCTTAATGAATAGGTCGAAATTATCTGTTAGGCCCTACTCATGTAAACTCACATACTTGACAAAATAATTTAACTGGCACACTCCTTTGAAAAATCAAACAAACAAACAAAAAATCACACAAACACTTCTATGCATGCACACATGAGATAATTATGGATCAGACAGCTGCTTCCAATTCAACAATTTTCCACATTCTACAGAAGAAAACAAAAGGCCGGACAAAAATCTACAGTCAAGTCTAAAATTGCAGCGGAGCCAATGCATTTGTTCCAGGATGCAATACAGAGTCAATCGTCGATCAAAGATTCGACAGAGAAAATTCACAAAATTACTAACAAGAAAATGCATCGGAGAAATGAAATCACTCTCAAAATTCGACGAGAGAACACAAACATAAATCATAAAATTCGTAAACAGAACCGAACGAAACATCAAAATCAAAGATGAAGAGTGGAATATGGCGAATGCGGATTTACCTTCAGAGAAACTGGATGAACATGCATTGAGAAGGATTGAGAAAAACAAAAGAGGATCAAGAAAAGGATTTGGGAGGAAGGTCGCGATCTGCCCTCTTCATTTTCCCTCCGCCGGACCAAAGTCGAGGAAGCCGATTGCGTTTTGGAGGAGAGCGGATGAAGAAGGTTTGGAATACACATAATTTTTTTATTTCTTTTTCTTTTATTTGAAGAGGAAATGAAATTTAAATTTGAAAATAAAATAAAATAAATAATAATAATTATTATTAATTAAGACTTTTGAAAACCAAAATTTAATTATAAGGTACGAATTTTGTGGAGGTTGTAATGGGACGTCGTTTTGATGTGACTGCTAAAATTGACACGTGCTTTTAAGATTCAGGAGACAAAGTCAACAAGACTGATCCATCTAGTAATGTCGTTTTTATTCTATATTTATTTTTCTCTATTCACTCGCTTCACGCTTCAGAATTCAACCAATTCGGATTATTCAAATTCAAAAGCAAATGTATTTTAAAATATTGTGGAGAAACTCGTCTAAAAATGACCTATGAAAGTCTTAGATGAACACGGACTCTCTAGAATAGTATGATATTGTCCACTTTGAGCATAAGCTCTCGTGATTTTACTTTGGAGATGGAGAGAGTATTCTTTAATTATAAACCCATGATCATTCCCTAAATTAGCGGATGGGGACTTTCATCATTGTTACATATGGTATTAGAGCTAGACATCGGGTGATATGTCAACGAGGAGGCTAAGATTCGAAGCGCTGGATCCCGAAAGGGGGTAGATTGTATGATCCCACGTATTTTAGAAAAGGGAACGAAACATTGTTTATAAATATGTGAAAATCTCTCTCTAGCAAAAACGTTTTAAACATTGAGAAGAAGGTCGGAAAGGAAAGCTCAAAAAACAAAATTCTAGGTCTTATTATCAATCGAAGAGAGACACGAGTGCATTAGCTTACTCTACTAATTGAAGAATTTAGAGTTTTGATACCAATAATAGCCGTTGTTTTAGTATGCTAAGGATCCATATGTATCCACGATCCACAATTTTCAAGACGGATAAAAGTTACTCTAGGGATAACAAGCTGATCTTCTCCAAGAGATCACATCGACGACCCTTCCACTCGGCACCATCGAATCACTAAGGCCGACTTTCGTCCCTGCTCGACGGGTGGGTCTTGCAGTCAAGCTCCCTTCTGCCTTTGCACTCGAGGGCCAATCTCCGACTGGCCCGAGGAAACCTTTGCACGCCTCCGTTACCTTTTGGGAGGCCTATGCCCCATAGAAACTGTCTATCTGAGACTGTCCCTTGGCCCGTAGGTCCTGACACAAGGTTAGAATTCTAGCTCTTTTAGAGTGGTATCTCACTGATGGCTCGGGCCCCACCGGAAGGGGGCCTTCTTCGCCCTCCACCTAAGCTGTGCAGGAAAGGCCCAAAGCCAATCCTAGGAAATAGTGAAGCTTCATAGGGTTTTTCTGTCTAAGGCCCAAAGCCAATCCTAGGGAACAGTGAAGCTTCATAGGGTCTTTCTGTCCAAGGCCCAAAGCCAATCCTAGGGAACAGTGAAGCTTCATACGGTCTTTCTGTCCAGGTGCAGGTAGTCCGCATCTTCATAGACATGTCTATTTCACCGAACCTCTCTCCGAAATAGTGCCCAGATCGTTATGCCTTTCGTGCGGGTCAGAACTTACCCGACAAGGAATTTCGCTACCTTAGGACCATTATAGTTACGGTCGCCGTTCACTGGGGCTTCGGTCGCCGGCTCTCCTATCATCAGGTCTTTCACCGAGCCTCTCTCCGAGACAGTGCCCAGATCGTTATGTCTTTCGTGCAGGTCAGAACTTACCCGACAAGGAATTTCGCTATCTTAGGACCGTTATAGTTACGGCCGCCGTTCACCGGAGCTTCGGTCGCCATGGTCTTACGACTTTGCGAAGACTTATGTTTTTGGTAAACAGTCTTGAATATACATATGGCACCGTCTTAGATTCTAATAGATTATATTAATTTAATTCAATGACATTTCTATTTAATTTAGAAATAAAATATTCTTATTTCATTTAAATAAACCAATAAAATACTCTTATTTCATTTTTAATTGAAGTTTTAAGGGAATATATATTTTTTTTGCGTGAATTTTTTCTCTTCTTCCTTTTTAATATTTTTATAATGGGTAAACTATTTATTTATTAATTTAATTTTTTGTTTTATAATTTTTCAAAAATATCTATAGACATTAAAATTTTATAAATGTTATGACCAATCAATAATTTGCTTCATTTTTTAAAGACTATTGTTATTATTTCCTTGGTAGCTCAACACAGGGACTCTTTACCTGCTTATATACCCATCACCAATACATAACAAGATTCATTATGACGCGAGCTTTTGCTCATGGAGCTATATTTTTTTATTAGAGATTACAATCCAGAACATAATGAGAACAATGTATCGGCAAAAATGTTAGACTATAAAGAAGCTATCATATTCCATTTAAGTTGGGCAAGCCTTTTTCTAAGGTTCCATACTTTTGGGCTTTAGGTTCATAATGATATCATGCTTGCTTTTGAGAAACAAATCTTAATCGAACCCATATGAAGATAAGGTTATTGTTTTAATTTTGATCTTTGTTTTGTTTCGTTATTCAAACAAAATTTGATTATTTTTAATTATTTAAATAAGAAATCTCCACAAATATTATTGAACTAAAGTGGAGTATTAAGTATGTTAAGGTTTAAGAAAGATGTAATTTAAATGATTTTATTGAGATAGAATAATAGATCAATCAATAGAGATTAGAGAATGACACATAATAAGATCATAGTAAATGACCATAGTGGGCGAGATATGTGTTTGCCAACCATTTACCCAAAACAATCTCTGTTTCCGTATTAAAATGACCACGATCCCACGAAAAGCCTTCAAATGTGGTAAAGTTTACCGGCAACTCCCGAGAGTCGATAGTAATGATGTCTGGAAGCTCTTTTTGGACTGCATCTTCAGCTGCTCTCACTGCCGGCAAGTTATGAGTATCGTGCTTCATAAAAAAATCATAAAGGGATATCTTAACAATAATGACCGGTAAAAATCTAGGTTTTATATCATTGCGGATGTCGGTGATGAACTTCTTTAAGTTGTCTTTGTATCTTTGAGCGGTGTCATTCATAGCCGCATCGCTTTCTCCTTGATACCAAAACAAAGCACGCACAACTCCACCTTCTTTTTCTGATGTTTTAATTCGTTCAATGAAATTTTGGTAAAAAGTTGCACTAGGATTGCTAGGGTTTTTAATCCATTGTTCAATTAAAGTGCCACCCCTAGCACAAGGAACTAAACCCACGATGCCGGCCTTTTGTCCAGCTTTTTCTTTGAACTGGTGAGCAAACGGTATCCCCGGACCAATCCCTGGAGTGTGACTAATGTCAATCTCCAAATGGAGAGGTTCATGTGCTATCTCCCACTGGCGCTCAGGGTTCAACCGTAGGATGGATGGGTCGGATTGACACTCTAATGGGACCTTTCCATCCCACACAAGTTTCCCGTTTTGAATTTTCTCTACCCCACCTCGACCAGCCATGTTGCTCTGACCGGCAAGGATAAATATGTTGGTGGGAGAAGTAGCCCCTGAAAGGGAAGGGCTAAACAATATCATACACAACAAGATTGATAGTATGATATTGTCTTTTCTATTGTCTTTTCTTTTCTCCCTTTGCAGGTATTCTTGTTTCGCGTGGGGTTCGTAAAACTTGTTAGGAATCACGACTCTCTACAATGGTATGATATTGTCCACTTTGAGCATATGCTCTCATGGCTTTGCTTTGGGCTTCCCGAAAAGACCTCATACCAATGGAGATAGTATTCTTCACTTATAAACCCACGATCTTCCACTAAATTAACCAATGTGGGACTCACTCCCAATAATCCTCAACAAAACTCGGTGGTCGCCAGAAAACTCAAGTTTTTCGGCGACTGAGTTTTTTCCCGAGTCATTACATTATCTATCCCTAAAAAGAACTTTCGTCCTCAAAAGTCTCAAACTCCTGTACCAACTCGGGGTATTTTTCTCTTATTTCGTCCTCACTCTCTCACGTGGCTTCCTCACTGTGGTGATTCCACCACAGCACCTCGCAATGCTCCTGTTGCGTAAGGTTTTTACTTCTTTAGCTAAGATTCCTACTGGTTTTTCCTCGTAACTCAGATCTTCATTGAGTTGGAGTGGTTCGTGGATAGGGTTCGTAATGTACTTCCTCAGCATCGACACGTGAAATACATCATGTACTCCTGAGAGGGATGGAGGTAGGACTAACTTATACGCTACTGGACCAACTCGCTCTAGGATCTCCAATGGTGCAATGAATTTAGGACTTAACTTGCCCTTATGTCCGAATCTTAACACACCTTCATAGGTGCCACCTTGAGGAATACTAGGTCCCCTATCTCAAACTCCAGGCTTTTACGCCTTACATCGGCGTAACTTTTCTATCTACTTTGAGCGGTACCCATCCTCGCTCAAATTTTCTGGACAGCCTCATTGGTGAGTCGAACCAGCTCGGATCCTACTAATTCTCTCTCTCCTACTTCTTCCCAACATAGTGAGACCTACACCATTTCCCGTACAGGGCCTCAAACGGTGCCATTCCAATAGTTGCTTGGAAGCTGTTGTTATACGAGAATTCCATCAGGTAGAGTTTGGAATCCCAACTTCCCTTAAAATCTAGTACGCAAGTGCGTAGCATGTCCTCTAGAATATGGTTTAAATGCTCCGTTTGTCCATCTGTTTGGGGGAGAAAGGCGGTACTAAAGTCAAGGCGGGTACCCAGTGCTTTTTGAAGTCCGTGCCAAAACGCTGACGTAAAGCATGGATCCCGATCGTACATATAGACACTGAGACTCCATACTATTTCTTTCACATATAGTTGTGCCCAATTGTCAATTGTATATGTAACTTTCGCAGGTAGAAAGTATGCCGACTTGGTCAACCTATCGACAACTACCCAGATCACTGTATAGCCTTTGGGCGTTTTGGGTAAACCTACTATGAAGTCCATCGCTATGTTTTCCCACTTCCACTCCAGTATGCTTAGGGGCTGCAACTACCCAGCCGCCTTTTGTCTTGGAGCTTTCACTTGATGACAAACTAAGCACTTTCTCACAAACCCGGCCACATCCCTCTTCATGCTCTTCCACCAAAAGTGTTGTTTTAAATCTTGGTACCTCCTGGATGCATGGCAAATGGCGAGTTGTGAGCTTCCATCAGTATCTCTTTCCTTAAATCTTCTATTGCCGGAACACATAAGCATCCCTGATACGATAGTCCTTCATCCGATGACTTTGAGAATCCATCTACCGGACTTTCGTCTAGCTGTCCTAGGACTTTCTGTAAGTTAGGATACTCTCTTTGGAAGGTAGTAATTCTCTGCCTAAGCGTAGGTTGTACCATGAGTCGGGCCAGTTGTATTATGACTCCCTCGGTCGCTACAGTTATGTTGGCTCACTCGAACTCTCTTTGTACCTTTACTTCCCTTGTAATGAGGGCCGACGAGTGGACCGTCTTCCTACTCAAGGCATCTGCGACCAAGTTTGCTTTTCTAGGGTGGTACTGGATATCTACATCATAATCCTTCACCAATTCTAACCACATTCTCTGCCTCATATTTAACTCTTTCTGGGTGAAGAAGTATTTCAAACTTTTGTGGTCGGTAAAAATTCTGGTTTTCTCTCCATACAGGTAATGTCGCCAGATTTCCAGCACGAACACTACAGCGGCCAACTCTAGGTCGTGGGTAGGGTAGTTCTTTTCATATTCCTTAAGTTGACGAGATGTGTATGCGACAACCTTGCCGTGTTGTATTAATTCACATCCCAGTTCTTTCATGGAGGCATCACTATAGATCACATACCCTTCTAAGCTCTCGGGTACAATGATTACTGGGGTGGTTACCAATCTCTCTTTTAGGTTCTGGAAGCTTGCCTCACAAGCATCATCCCATCTAAATGGTACCCCTTTTTTGTTAACTTTGTTAAAGGCGAGGATATTTTAGCGAAGTCTTGCACGAACCTTCGATAGTATCCCCCCAATCCTAGGAAACTCCTTACTTCCGTTACCGTAGTTGGGTGTTCTCACTTTGTGATCGCTTCGACCTTGGTGGAATCTACAGATATTCCGTCCTTTGACACCACGTGTCCTAGGAAAGAGACTTGTCGTAACCAAAATTCGCATTTAGAGAACTTGGCGTACAACTTGTGCTTTCTTAGGGTGGTTAGGACTTTTCAGAGGTGTTCCTCGTGTTCTAGGTCTATTTTTGAGTATATAAGGATGTCGTCAATGAACACGATCATGAACATGTCTAGGCATTCCTTGAATACTCAGTTCATTAACTCCATAAACACAGCTGGGGCATTGGTGAGGCTAAATGACATCACTACCAACTCGTAGTGACCGTACCTTGTCCTAAACGCCATTTTTGGTACGTCTTTTTCATTAATCCTAATTTGGTGGTAACCGGATCGAAGATCTATCTTGGAGAATACAGTTGCCTCTCTGAGTTGATCAAACAAGTCTTATGTTCTAGGCAGAGGATATTTGTTTTTTATGGTTATCTTATTTAGCTCTCTGTAATCGATGCACAGACGCATCGATCCATCTTTCTTCTTAACAAACAACACTGGTGCACCTAGGGGGACACGCTAGGTCGAATGAATTCTTTATCTAGTAAGTCTTGCAATTGCGCCTTGAGTTCCTTCAACTTTACTGGCGGCGATAGGGTGCTTTGGAAATAGGCCCAGTTTTCGGCTCGAGTTCGATGACGAAGTCAACCGCTCGGAGGGGGTATTCTAGGTAAGTCATCCAGAAATACATCCGGGAACTCGTTTACTATTGGCACGTTTACTAGGGTCTTTTCCTTTCCTCCTACGTCTACAGCACATGCTAATATAGTCCATCCACCTTGTTGGACTAACCTCTTTGCTTTCATCATCGAGACTAACTTGGGGGTAATTCCGGTACTTGTGCCTTTAAATTTAAAGGTAGGTCCTGTCGGTGGTGAAAATTTTACTTCCTTTTTGCGACAGTCTATACTAGCTCGGTTTTCAGCTAGCCAATCCATGCCTAGTAAGACGACGAAATCCGTCATATTTGCCACCATCAGGTTAACGTTTAAAGTTTGGTTCCCTATGATTACTTGATCATCCTTTACTCTATCCCTAGATACTAAGTCTACCCCCGCAGGGGTGCTTACAGACATTTCATGCAATAAAGGTTCTAATTCGAACCCTGCTTGTACAACAAAAGGCATGGAAATAAAGGAATGTGTGGAACCAGAATCAAATAAGGTAAAAGCGAAATGACCTAAAATGGATAGTGTACCTGTCACCACGCCGTAGACCTCCCAGTGTCCTTGCACGTTGACGCGTAGGCCCTAGCTTGAGCTCTAGTGGTACTGGTTGTTCCATTTGCTCTACTACTTTGGGCGGGTTTGCTTGTGCTGTAGCGTTTCCAGCTGTGTAGTTCACGGTGATGTGCCCCTCTTGACCACATCTATAACACGCTCGGCTGCCAGTCATGCACCTCCCACCGTGTAGTCTTCCACAGATAGTGCACCCTTCCTCTCTCCTCCCTCTGGCCCCATCTTGATTCCTGGGGTTTCTATGAGTACGTCGAGAAGGGTGTCGCTCATTCCATCTAGGAGCAGATCTGTTGTTGGAACGGTGCCTACGTGTTGGTGGTGGACAGCCAGAGCCTCCTGATTCATGAGGACGCTTCTGCCCAATTACTATTGTCTCTTCTCGTCGTTTCTCATCCTTTGGTTTCTCTAAAGCCTTGGCAGTTCTCAAGGCTTCCTCATAGGTCTTTGGGTTGAACGCCTCCCACATGCGGCGGATTCTGGGTTCCAGATCCAATACAAACTTCTCTGTCGTCTTTTCCTCAGTGTCCACCATGGACGGCGCAAATCTCTTGAGTCTCTTAAACTCTCAGTTGTACTTCTCCACCGTGAGTCCGCCCTGTACTAGGTGGGCGAACTCCTGCTGTCTTTTAAGTCGCTCTGACTTAGGATAATATTCTTTAAGGAAGGTCTCCTTAAACCGTTTCCAGTTCATAGGTCCCCCTTCTGGGTTAAGGAGGGTTTTGTTATCTCTCCACCATATCTCCGCGTCCTATTGTGGGACGAATGTTGCACAGGCGACCTTTTGGTTCTCTAGGCACTCCATAGTCTGAAAGGTGATTTCTACTGCTGTAATCCACATTTGGGGTTCTATGGGGTCTACTAAGGAACCAATGAATGGTCAAGGGTCATATCTCTTGAAATCCCTCATCCAGTTTGAACATCTAATAGGTTGTGGAGGGTTTTCTAGGGCGTTGGCCTGAGCATTGGCCTGTGCTTGTGCCTGTGCCAGTGCCAACGCCTGTGCTTGGGCCTGTTCCTGAGCCTGTTGTAAATTGGCTTGTTGAGTGGTTACCAAGGTTTGAATTAGGACTTGGATTGAGTCACACATTAACTTAGTGTTAGCATCTACTCTAGCCGCCGGGGGTGCAGCTTTAGGTGCGGCTTGGAGTGGTAGGGCAGGCTGGGGTGGAGGTTCAGCTTGTGGTGGAGTTTCAGCTTGGAGTGGAGGCTCTAGAGGTGGTAAGACTGGCGGCGACGTAACTGTACCGACCCAGTTTCTGATCTTTCTCGAGGTGGGCCCTCTACTGCCACACCTCGTCCGATTTCTCCACGACCAGGTTGCCCCCATCCTTGTCTTCCTCTTTCCCTTCCTCTTCTTCGTCCTCTGGGCATGGTTCTATAAACCAATATAAGGTTGCTAAGTCTAAGGCCTTAATACTATGCATATATAAATAACAATATACACATTATACGATACATCGTAACGCCACAGAAATTTCAGTAACCTCCACATCATGAGATCACAGTAACCTCCACATCATGAGATCATGCTAAATATCACATAATTTCAGTAATATTAACATAAAAATGCACGGGAGTTTTAAAACATTTCTCTTTTCTTATCTTATGCAAGGCGTACCTAACGGTGACGGGGCATCGACGTTGGGACTATGGAGCGTGCCAAGCCTACATCGTAGGCTAGTCTATAGAATCTAAAACCTAGAGCTCTGATACCAACTATAACGACCCTAAATTTCCACATATCTAGAGACGACACTAACGTCTCATGCTCATCTCTAATGCATAATATAAATCTAAGAATGCTCATCTTTATCAGTGGAAAAATTTAAAACTTCAGAATACGTTCAAACATTAGAAAACACTGCCAGACTTACGTGTTTCAAACATCATACTAGAGTTCAAAATAAGATAAAAACAATTACAAATTAAATAATTTAAATAAATGAATAAATGAAATGCCTAACAAAGTCTAGGAAAACAATATGGCATGCTAATGCAAACACATGCAATCATGAATTAGGGACCGATGTGTAGTACTTCCCTACACACGACTGAGACGTGTGAATCCCCAAGGCGCTAGCACACCCCCTGGACCCTCTGGTCAAGCTAATCTCTATAGCGACATCCGAAGGTCAGCGGAACCCCATAGTGTAATGCACTTCATGAACACACTCATTTGTGTGCTTTTGTACCTGTGCGCATTCACGCTCATCATACGATGCACGTCCGCACTCATCATCTCTAGGTGAAGTAGCCCTATACTTATGAACATACAGTATGCATCTCTTCTAACACAACCCTCTAGTCTCATCTCTTTGTTACACTTTGTAATCCGATCTAACGACATGATGCAATATGGCAAACAACATCAATATGGAAAACATACGCTCATTCGATGCATCAACTATGGTTATTTCATATCCTCCTTTTTCTTTTCGTAACTTGGTTTAGATTCCATATTTGTCATCTTATATATTTATTTCCTTACAAAACGTAGTAGATCATTTCCTTACATTTTGTTCATTTCTCCCTAACATCTTGGTCATTTCTCCCTTCTTGGTTTACCATTTATATTGAATTGAAAGGTTGGTCATTTTCATATATAATGTTGGCATGCCATAATAGGCTTAGCATTAAAATTTTATGGGCAGCAAAGTTTATTTAATTGGATTAAGGGTCTTGACTCACGATAGCACCAATAATAACCTAGCTGATACTTACTTAAATCTCATAAACATGATGAATCAACGTCGACTATAACCCCTAGCCTTCCAAGCTAACGATGCGGGTTCGATTCCCGCTATCCGCTTATCTTATTCTTATTATATATATTCTTATATATATTATAAATATAATAAATTATTCATTAATTAATTGAAATTTTTCAATTAATTAAAAATTAAAATGGAATTACTCAAATCAAAATTTTAACATTACTTAATTTTAAGTAATGTATTACTTAATGTAATGCATCATTGAATTGAATACGCAATTTCCGGAATTGTCACACATTTTTTTTACGAACAAGAGAGGTGAAAATACGAAAAAAAAAACTGNAAAGATTGTTATAATCTCCTCTTGTATAGGGATCATCTATAAAGCGTGTCCTTTTGAATGCATTCAGACGGAAAGGCTGACATAGATGTTATGTATGGGTGGCATTTTTTTTTTCTTTACATCTTACATGTAAGAATTTATCCATCTTCCATAAAGGAGCCGAATGAAACCAAAGTTTCACGTTCGGTTTTGAATTAGAGACGTTCAAAATGATGAATCAACGTCGACTATAACCCCTAGCCTTCCAAGCTAACGATGCGGGTTCGATTCCCGCTATCCGCTTATCTTATTCTTATTATATATATTCTTATATATATTATAAATATAATAACTATTATTCATTAATTAATTGAAAATTTTCAATTAATTAAAAATTAAAATGGAATTACTCAAATCAAAATTTTAACATTACTTAATTTTAAGTAATGTATTACTTAATGTAATGCATCATTGAATTGAATACGCAATTTCCGGAATTGTCACACATTTTTTTTACGAACAAGAGAGGTGAAAATACGAAAAAAAAAAAAAAAATTGGAATGAAAAGCGTCCATTGTCTAATGGATAGGACAGAGGTCTTCTAAACCTTTGGTATAGGTTCAAATCGGTTTCTCTAAACTCTTTGAAAGATAATATTTCAATGTGGATAATTTCATTTGCCTCATTCGATATGCGCTCCTCAATGCATCTAGGTTATTATTTTAATTTTGATCTTTAAGAACAAAATTTGATTATTTTTAATTATTTAAAAAGAAACTTCCACAAAAGTGGAGTATTAAGTATGTTATGGTTCAACAAAGATGTGGTTTAAATGATTTTATTGAGATAGAATAATAGATCAATTAATAGAGATTAGAGAATGACACATAATAAGATCATAGTAAATGACCATAGTGGGCGAGATATGTGTCTGCCAACCATTTACCCAAAACAATCTCTGTTTCCGTATTAAAATGACCACGATCCCACGAAAAGCCTTCAAATGTGGTAAAGTTTACCGGCAACTCCCGAGAGTCGATAGTAATGATGTCTGGAAGCTCTTTTTGGACTGCATCTTCAGCTGCTCTCACTGCCGGCAAGTTATGAGTATCGTGCTTCATAAAAAAGTCATAAAGGGATATCTTAACAATAATGACCGGTAAAAATCTAGGTTTTATATCATTGCGGATGTCGGTGATGAACTTCTTTAAGTTGTCTTTGTATCTTTGAGCGGTGTCATTCATAGCCGCATCGCTTTCTCCTTGATACCAAAACAAAGCACGCACAACTCCACCTTCTTTTTCTGATGTTTTAATTCGTTCAATGAAATTTTGGTAAAAAGTTGCACTAGGATTGCTAGGGTTTTTAATCCATTGTTCAATTAAAGTGCCACCCCTAGCACAAGGAACTAAACCCACGATGCCTGCCTTTTGTCCAGCTTTTTCTTTGAACTGGTGAGCAAACGGTATCCCCGGACCAATCCCTGGAGTGTGACTAATGTCAATCCCCAAATGGAGAGGTTCATGTGCTATTTCCCACTGGCACTCAGGGTTCAACCGTAGAATGGATGGGTCGGATTGACACTCTAATGGGACCTTTCCATCCCACACAAGTTTCCCGTTTTGAATTTTCTCTACCCCACCTCGACCAGCCATGTTGCTCTGACCGGCAAGGATGAATATATTGGGAGAAGTAGCCCCTGAAAGGGAAGGGCTAAACAATATCATACACAACAAAACTGATAGTTGTAGCAAAACCATTTTGACCCTTTGTGTCTGCAAATAGACACAGAAGAAGAAAAGTATAAAGGAACTAAAAGCTACTTTTTGTGTCTATTTGCAGACAACTACTCTCCCGTTAAAACTCTTATCACTCTCCTCCTATTTTATAATTGATCTATGCTTCTCCATTCCTTTGTGACTCATCTTCACTTTTTATACTTAATTTTGGTTCTATTTTTAGTATTATTTAACTTTCAAAATGAGTTTCAATCGTCAATATTTGTGGATTGAGAGTATTTTTCGATCTTAATAGTCTTAGATCACATCTATATTGTCTAATGTATCTATATATAGAAGTATAAAAATAAATTTGCAACTATGAATTTTATTTTAATTTTAATTATTATTATTATTATTATTATTATTTTATCAATCTTGTCTCACATGTCTTTTTCAATAGTATAAAAGATGGGATCTTTTGACATTAAAATATACATGGAAGATTTAAGTTTTGTTGGCTCCCTAAATAAACTCTAAGCTCCTTCTTCTAAATGGATTAATATTATAGGTTAAATTAAACCAAGTAAAACTAAACCTAGAAATGTTCGACCAAAACGAGATTAGGAGCACAAAGGAGAGCATAAAACGTTAATGAGTTAGATTTGATGAATATTTTTTATGCATCAATAACATGTACTCTGGCTCTATTTATGTGCTATTGTTTATGTTATGTGATCTGAACCAACAATGTAATATATGTATGTATTTTCTTTTATCTTTAACGATAACTGCAATGTTGATGTGACCATGTTTATGCCCTTTGAGACACTATGACATATCATGTTTGATAAGAATGTATGAAATACCAAGAATATGTATGTACTTCGCCGATGATAACAACTGTACAAAAAAAAAAAAAAAAAAAAAAAANATGATAATAATTAATAATTAAATAATAAAAATAAAAATTTTCCCGAAATCTAATCTCCACGGACCCCTCCTTTTCTCCCAACCATCTCTTCTCAACCAACTGATCAGTCAAAATTCAAAAGAAGCATAGGTGTTCCTGCATCAATTAAGAAAAAAAAAAATACATTTACAGCTGAAGATTTAATTGGAGAGATAGATCTTGGAGATTTAATTGGAGAGAGGTCTCCTTCTCATATATGCAATCGACGTTACAAAAAAATCAGTTGTAATCAGATTTCCTTTTCTTTATCTAATTATTTAGAATGAGATCTATTGCCTAGTTGCCTAGTTATTTAGATTTTAATTAGCAAGTTAGGTTAGAGGAATAACTAAATTCAAGGATGCCAATATTTGTCAACCGAATTAAAAAAAAAAAAAAGGAAAAGAAAAGAAAAGAAAATGACAGCAGCAGCTTGAAGCTGCTGCCCTGGAGAACGGAAGAATGGACAGGTGGATTGAAGGGAAAAGAAAGAAAAGAGAGGAAGATGGAGGTGTGGGATGAAGAAGGGTGGTTTTATTTTGTGTTAGTGTTATGGATGGTGGTGGTGGTGGTTGGCGTTGGCAAGGCCGACGAGGAAGCACCAAATATTATCGAAGGAAACAGAGGAAGAGGGAAACAGAAAACAGAGAATGTTATAATTCGTGTTTTCCGGTAAAACCTTAAGGTTCTTTGGCGTTTGTTGTGACAATGTGCAAACCTGAGGATGGGGAGACGATTGTGAAGGCTTTTTAGCCATTGAAGCTCTGAACTAAGCTGATTTAAGCGGTTGTCGCAAAAGTAACAAAAAACCCATATCACCGAACCTTTAAATCTCGATATCTTGGTTCATATTGTATAATGAGTTATGAAATAGGGCTTGTTAGAATCGTAATAAGGAGATCTATAAATTTGTAGAAGGAATCAGGATGAAATTCGAATCGTAGAAGGAGGATATGGCTTCGGGATATAGTAGGTATTAACAGAAAAGATGGGAAAATTTCAGAAAACGCAAGGAAGAAGAAGAAGTGCGTGCACTAGACGCAGGCGTGTGAGGGCCGCGACTGGGTGTGCGACTGGGCGTGCTCCTGGCGCGTGGGACAGACACACCGAGGATGAGAGGGCGCGTGAGGGCGCGTGAAGCATCATTTTGGGTTCCCGGTTTGTCTCGTTCGATTTGTTTTGACCTGTTCTACCTAGATTGACCTATACTTACCTTGAAAATGGTGAAATATAGGTCTAATTGGAAGGAATTGTGTTGAAATACCCTATTAAATGTACAATCAAGAGAGAAAGGGATTCGAAACCAGGTAAGTAGCGTATCGACCTTTGAACTAGTTCTTAACTTGTTTTACAACATGTGAGTATGTTGTTTACCTGATTAAGAGCTTAATATGTTATGATGAGCTTTGATGATATTGAGTGTTTATTATATATTGTGACTGCTTGCCTGTGATGTAAGCATGATATAAATGATTGTCAGAATGTTCTATGTGTTGAACATGATACATGTATGAAAACATGCAGTAACTGTGAGTATGTTATGCACGTTAATAGAAAGGTTATGACTCTAAGATATGCTTATTGGTTGTTGAGCTATGGCTTATTTATATGGGTATGATAGTCTACTAATTCCCGCGGAGTTCCTGGCCAACGCGCTGTGTGCTAAGTCAGGGAGCATGAGTACTCCTGACCGTTGGTATATGAGATAAACAGGCCGCTAGAGCAATTAGTAGACGGGCCGTATTTGACCGAGAGCGAGTCTTACATACGAGTCCGAAAATTCTAGATAAGCATATTGAGAGAGAGTCAGTAACCTAGCTGGAGGTAACTGAGATACTTCATTTACGAACAGATGACCCTAGTAAGAGAACTAGGAGTCAATGATGAATAAATTTTAAAAAAACACTTGAAAAGATTAGTTATGAATTCATGAAAGATAAAGTTGGCTACTTACTGGGTAATTTAATTACTCATCAAAATTATTTTTAACTTTTCTTTCCAGATTTAGTTGATGCAGGCCAACCGAGGACGAGGACGAGACCAGCGGGCTAGAGACTATTTGGGAATCCATGTCTGTGCCTGTTTTGTGTACTTATGCTTTCGCGGTCAAGAATCTACTTCGGTTATTTTAAGTTTAAATAGCACTGGTTTTAAATGTTTTACTTGATGTTTTTGGAAATATTTTTTTTAAAATTTATCATTGGTTGTTGGAGTTTATTATCGAGGTCAGTGATAACTCCTGTGAATCGCGTTGACGATGAGCGGGTGTTACATATAGAATTGATTATTTGTGCAATTCAAAAACCTAATCAAATTGGCCAAAGATAATTGTGAACCGAATTAAAATAAAAAGAAAAGGAAACACTCCATAGGAGGAAAGAAAATATATGGTAAATATTAAAGAGTTTTAAATGGATGACATCAAAATGAAATTATAACAAACATAAACAAACATTTAAAACTTTATTCATGCAAAGCCTCTAATGTTCGCATGATGTTTAACACATGGGCCAATGTAAATTAAAGAAATAATTTTATAGAACTTCGAACTTGAAACTAATGTCATGAACTCGCAGAGGTTGACTTGGATTGAAACTAATGTCATGAACTCGCAGAGGTTGACTTGGATTTCAAAGGACAGAATTAAACTTTCATTAAGGATAAATTCGTGACAATAACTTAAACTAATCAGATAAGTGACCTTAATAGGCTAAAAATTGTATGAATTATGATGATGTATGAATTGTGTCGTATGATGTCGTATAATAGTATGTGATGATGTATGAGTTATGACGATGCATGAGCTGTATTATATGATGTCGTATACTAGTATATGATGATGTACGAGTGTATGATGATGTAGGAGTTATGATGCATTCTTGATGATGTGCGTAGTATATATATATTTTGATGAATGATGTACTTGATATGCTTGATGCACTTTATAGCAATATGATGAGTATGACGATTGCATGATGTTTACCTTAATATGATGATGTTTTCCATATGGAGCATGCTATATGATGATGAGTGTCATATTGTATCATGTCGTTAGATCGACATAGAACACAACCCTAAGAGCATGAAAATGATATTAATATAAATATCCATGAGTATATGTTACCTAGAGTAACAAAGAGATGAGACTAGAGGGATGTGTCAGAAGAGACATTATGATGGATTTAGAGGGATCTCATGCATATTGTATGTTCATAAGCATAGGGCTACTTCCCCTACAGATGATGAGTGCAGATGCGCACAGTATAATGATGAGTGCGAATGTGCACGAGTGCCAATGTGCACAGATGAGGGTGTTTATGAGGCGCATGACACTATAGGGTTCCGCTAACCTCTAGACGTTGCTACATATTAGCTTGACCAAAGGGTCCAGGGGGTGTGCGAGCGCCTTGGGATTCACACTCGCACGTGTGAATCATGTGTAGGGAAGTACTACACATCCAATTTGTTCGAGACTTGAGGTCACCCTTATGATAATTAGAGATAGGTCCCTAAATCATGATTGCATGTGCTTGCTTTTGCATGCCCCCTATAGTGGGGCCACTTACTGAGTATTCTTCGAAATACTCAGGCCGTGTGCCACATCATTGATACTCCAACCACGTGATCGAGACCTATACACTCCACCCCTTCGTATGGTTACAAGTTCAGTTCTTGTAACGGCACAGTAGTTAGTAGATAATCCAAGACTTGAGATAGAAGAGGCAGCAGATTCATATATGGAATCCATACAAATTATTCAACAAGTTTTGGAAGGAATTCCAGGAGGCGGGCGGAAAAGAGGGGAAAGCTCTCCTTTCCTTGTTCTCCTGTAGCTGGATTCTCCGAAACCACAAGAATCTTTAGTTAGAATGGTATTCCAACTCAGTACGTTTTGAGATTTTGAGACAGTACGATGAAAGTTGTAAGCTATGTTCGGGGGGAGTTATTGTCTATTGTTGGCCTATATGGTAGAATGAGTCGGGGGCCTGAGAGGCGGTGGTTTACCCTGTGGCGTATGTCAGCGGTTCGAGGCCGCATATCTCCAATTCATGAACTTTGCTGATTTAAAGCTATATGATAGCACTCCATTTTTCGATTTGGTAGTTCGATCTCGGAATGGAAGAAAAGTAATGAAACCGGCGATGGCTACTGAATAACCTTCTTTGACTTTCTAAATAATAAAGCCTTTGACTTTTGTATTCGTTTGTCAAATCTTGTTCAGTTCCACGAGTTCCAAATCCTGTCATCTCTACCTATTACTTATCTTTTGAACGGTAACGAGGAATCAATTGAGGTAAAGGCAAGGCGCACTTGTACGGAGGACGACGACATCGCGAGGAGAGATTGTGGTACGTGCATAGGGTAGACTCATATTTAAATTCCTAGTCTTAAGTTAGAATAGGTTGTTTTGCATTTCATTATTTTAAATTATTTTGTATTTGTTTTTATTTTCTCTAAATTTCAGTATTTCGTATTTAAACACGTAAGACCATGGCTGTGTTTTCCAGAGAAGAAGTTGTTTTAAGCATTTTTCGAAGTTTACATTAAAAATGATGTTCATGTAAGAGTTATATTTCTGTATTATAGATGAGCATGAGACGTTAGTAATGACTCCGAGTATGTGGAAATTTAGGGTCGTTACACGTATAAAACTTACAACATGAGTAATACAGAAGTATTGTATCCATCGTTTCCTTAAACCATGTTTTTTAATTCGGATCTCGAACATGTTTAATGGGACCTTATACATGCAATATTATTCGCGTTTCTTTCTCTTATGTCGGTTTTTAGTAGTGTAAAAGTGCGCTAGTCCATAGTCAGGCCTAAGGGGGTTTTTGTTAGCTAGCTGATACAGTGGATTCATGCGGACGTGTGTAATCCATGTGTAAAGAAGTATTATGATTCAACATTACCCGGAAGAGGAAGTAGAGCCCAAGGAATTAGGTGCCACCAATGATGATACATGTTATATGTGTATACATATTCTAACCCGAATAATTGGGTCACTTAATATTTTAAATAATCATCCTATATTAACGCCCCTAATTTTCTCTACCCTAATTAGCAACGTTACCTTATACTCGTCAAATCAACGGACAAGAGTTCACGTGGAACAGTCTCAATAACGAAAATGCATACATCAATGTAAGCAGTTCATACCTAGGAAAACGATTGCGACAACCTAGCCTAGAAGTAATCAACAGAGAACTAGAGGAAATAATTGCAAAACTATGAACCCAAAAGAATCCAACCGGTGCCTACGACACTACACTCTTCTCAAGATTTCCATGGCCCTTCGCATCATCCACCGTCACCCGTACATGGGAGCCTTGCCCTTACCTGAAAATATTGGTAGCACGTGGCTTGAGTATTATATAAAATACCCAATAAGTCGCCCCACTGTTGGGGTTAAGCATATATTCATACATCTGGATACAAGCAATCGCACACAATACATCTATATGTCGCACACGACACACATACATGACGCAAACAACACGCATACATGTCACACAGAATACCCATACATGTCGCACAGTGTCAGAAGAACAAAGCTGAGGGAGGGGTCTGTCTTCCATTCCTTCCCATGGCCTTAGGCCCTTGCTTTGTCCGGGCGGGGGTGGATGCATGGTACTTGCCCACACATGGCCCACGTGTGTGTCTGTGGGCCCACCAGGCGAGCTCGTAAGCGAACTCCCTGGGCCTGGCTGTGGGCCCATCAGGCGAGCTCGCAAGCGAACTCCCTGGGCCGGGCTTGGTCGGGTATGTATGACATACAATACCGGACGCCACGGACAAAGGAGGGCCTGCATGATATCGTGGCGAACACAATATCAAATACACGCATCCATTCCATCAGTAGCATAACGGGGGAGTGTCCCGGGTACATAACCATCGCGTGCATGAGGTTATTAAGGTTTACCTCCATGGCATTATACATCCAACGTTCCATCCCCTCGCCGCATTACATAGCATAACCGGGTCCACGTTGAGCAGCATATCATAGCATAACCGGGTCCACGTTGAGCAAGCATGTCATAGCGTACTAGTCATCTCATTCATGGCATGCGGGGTTCTCATTACAATCATGGCATGTCAATCAAACTCATCATACATACAGGGTAACACACCGTGTCACAACATCATATTCATAAACATGACATACATAGCAATTCACTATAAGAATTGCATACATAAACATAGCATGCATAGTATTTCATGCAAGAAACATCCAACCTAGCATACAGCAACAACATATGGTGCATGCAAGGGCCACAAGACACGCACCAACATACATACATAACTAACGCCAACAGTAAGGTTACTTACCTCCTTGGCCTTGGCCGAAGTCACCCACAATGCTAACTCCGGCGCCTAACTACCTCCTATAAGATAACATGATACACTTAGAGCCCTTTCACAAGTAGCTCTTATGCCTAGCTACCAAAGGTACGTCCCTATCACAAGCTATTTTATCACAATGGAGTTATATTGACCTCAAATGGCTGAAACAAGGGCGGGAATGGCTCTAGAAGGGTCAAAAACCTAGAAATCGATATACTATTCGAATGTCGAGCCGCCGATCCACGCCGTCAAGCCGCCAGTGGAGCCGAAATCAACGGGCTGCGAAGAACCCTAACGGCGCAAGGTTTCTGGGCGCGCCTCTGGTTTGGGCTGAAAAGGAACGAGGCCCAATGGTGGTGTCTGAGCGCGGCCTGCGAGGTGTGGGCTGCACGCCAGCCGAGATGACCCGCGCCCGCCGCTTCGTCTTCCTCGCCCGAACACCTCAGTAGCCCTAATCGCGGGCTTGGCTGCTGTCACCTGTGGAAGCGTTGTCGTTCGTCCATCTCCGGTGGCGCGTCTGTCCCCCCTTGCCCAACGTACACTAGCACCTGCTCCTACCTAAAGCTTGCGGCGTTATTGATCTCCCAACCCGATCTAAAGTCTCGCGACGTTTTCGATCCCTCACTTAAACCCTTCGGCTCCTCCCTCACAGGTATGACAGTGACTCAAAAAGGAAAAGACGGCTACCAAGTTACCTAGGGTTTAATACGCATTAATACGCCCCGGGCAAGGCATGCCTCACTAGAAATCTCACGATTTCCGGCGAGATTTAAGGAGTTTCCCATTTGTTTTTTTTCGCCTTTTTGAAACCCTTACCGTTACACCTATGTTCAACATTTTTCAGATAAATGTAAGAGTTTCATGTACGGATGTCACGACCTAGAATGGTTGCCCTTGACCTACTGAGCAACATTTTTCAGGTAAATGCAACAACCCAAAATGGTTGCCCTCAACCTATTGAGCTAAAGCTCGTAAAGAAACTCTAGCGAAATTCCAACTCCAAATGGCTGTTTGGAGTGAATTTCCCTCTACTTTTCCCCTCTAACTCTCTGACTCGCTCCTTTTTTTTTTCCTCTCTTTTTTTTCTTTTCTTTCTTTTTTATTTTTCTTAGTCATTAACAATCTAATTTAGACTAATGTACACGGATGGTAAAATGACCAATTTGCCCTCGGACTTTGACTAATTTTCTCAAATTTTCACTATTTAGTATTCTTTATTTTTCTTGAATTCCTGAGATTTATGTAAGCAGTTTTCTCTTTTACCTCATCTACAAATTCCATCTCTAAGATTCTTAATAAAATCCAAGAAGTTAGATTTTAAAGAAAAAACCAGGTTAAATATTTCGAGGCTGAGTGTTACGAATTCTCCCATCCTTAAAAATTTTTGTTCTCAAAAGCTCTAATGCCCAATTACAAGAGTAGGACATTCTCTTGTCTACTTTCCTTACCTAAGTTGCTACATTGTCTCGTTGGTAACTCTACTTACACATGACTACTGACATCCTCTCGTTACACATCAACCTATGGATGATGAAGATGTATCAAACTATATAGTCCTCTTGGAAACAATTCCTCGTTTCCCTGTCCTTGTACATGTTTTCAACAACTAGGGTGCTCTTAGAGGTGCCCCACCCACCCTTCTAGGGTTTAATGGTCACAGCTAGGGCTTGTGTCATCCAACCTTTCAACAACTAGGGTGCTCCTAGAGCTGCCCCACCCACCCTTCTAGGGTTTAATGGTCACAACTAGGGCTTTGTCCGGGTTTAATGGTCACAACTAGGGCTTTGTCGGTCACAACTAGGGCTTTGTCCGAGTTTAATGGTCACAACTAGAGCTTTGTCATCCAACCACGTGACTTCAAAATGTCATGAAATCAAAAATTGTTTTTTAGAAAATTCTAGAAGGAAATTTTTTTGAAGGATCTTGAAGGACACGTAATGGAACTTGAAGGACTATTTCCGCATCTCCCTAACCAAATCCTCCCACAGTAGGATTACTCGTTAATTGTTGCCAAATCCTCCCACATTTGGATTACTCGTTAATGGTTGATCTAGTTTGATAGATTCGCTATTCGCCATCTGAAACAAGAAGTTCTGGTCCTGGAGGGATGGTCGAATAATATCAACCACTTTACACTCATTCTATGGTTATTTCATATCCTCCTTTTTCTTTTCGTAACTTGGTTTAGATTCCATATTTGTCATCTTATATCTTTATTTCCTTACAAAAAGTAATCATTTGGCAATAAAGAGTTCTAAGGATATTTTGGTCATTTCTCCCTAATCATTTTGGTTATTTCTCCCTAATCATTTTGGTTATTTCTCCCTAATCTAAATGGCCCGTTAGAGTTTATTTGGTGGATTAAGGTGATAGTTACTTAAATCTCATAAACAATAACAACTAGGTTTCTCTAAACTCTTTGAAAGATAATATTTCAATGTGGATAATTTCATTTGCCTCATTCGATATGCGCCCCTCAATGCATCTAGGTTATTATTTTAATTTTGATCTTTAAGAACAAAATTTGATTATTTTTAATTATTTAAAAAGAAACTTCCACAAAAGTGGAGTATTAAGTATGTTATGGTTCAACAAAGATGTGGTTTAAATGATTTTATTGAGATAGAATAATAGATCAATTAATAGAGATTAGAGAATGACACATAATAAGATCATAGTAAATGACCATAGTGGGCGAGATATGTGTCTGCCAACCATTTACCCAAAACAATCTCTGTTTCCGTATTAAAATGACCACGATCCCACGAAAAGCCTTCAAATGTGGTAAAGTTTACCGGCAACTCTCGAGAGTCGATAGTAATGATGTCTGGAAGCTCTTTTTGGACTGCATCTTCAGCTGCTCTCACTGCCGGCAAGTTATGAGTATCGTGCTTCATAAAAAAGTCATAAAGGGATATCTTAACAATAATGACCGGTAAAAATCTAGGTTTTATATCATTGCGGATGTCGGTGATGAACTTCTTTAAGTTGTCTTTGTATCTTTGAGCCGTGTCATTCATAGCCGCATCGCTTTCCCCTTGATACCAAAACAAAGCACGCACAACTCCACCTTCTTTTTCTGATGTTTTAATTCGTTCAATGAAATTTTGGTAAAAAGTTGCACTAGGATTGCTAGGGTTTTTCATCCATTGTTCAATTAAAGTGCCACCCCTAGCACAAGGAACTAAACCCACGATGCCTGCCTTTTGTCCAGCTTTTTCTTTGAACTGGTGAGCAAACGGTATCCCCGGACCAATCCCTGGAGTGTGACTAATGTCAATCCCCAAATGGAGAGGTTCATGTGCTATCTCCCATTGGCGCTCAGGGTTCAACCGTAGGATGGATGGGTTGGATAGACACTCTAATGGGACCTTTCCATCCCACACAAGTTTCCCGTTTTGAATTTTCTCTACCCCACCTCGTCCAGCCATGTTGCTCTGACCGGCAAGGATGAATATGTTGGTGGGAGAAGTAGCCCCGGAAAGGGAAGGGCTAAACAATATCATACACAACAAGACTGATAGTTGCAGCAAAACCATTTTGACCCCTTGTATATGCAAATAGACACAGAAGAAGAAAAGTATGAAGGAATTAAAAGCTACTTAGCTTTTAGTGTATGTGCATTTTGTGTCTATTTGCACATACACAACTACTCTCCCGTTAAAACTCTTATCACTCTCCTTCTATTTTATAATTGATCTATGCTTCTCCATTCCTTTGTGAATGATCCTCACTTTTTATACTTAATTTTGATTCTATTTTTAATATTATTTAACTTTCAAAATCAGTTTCAATTTCTCAATATTTGTGGATTGAGAGTATTTTTTGATCTTAATAGTCTTAGATCATACCTAATTTGTCTAATACTCTATATATAGAAGTATAAAAATAAATTTTCAAATATGAATTTTATTATTTTATTATTTTATTATTCTTATTATTATTATTATTTATCAATCTCAAATGCCTTTTTCAATAGAATAAAAGATGGGATCTTTTGACATTAAAATATTAGAAGATTTAAGTTTTGTTTGCTCCCCAAATAAACTCTAAGCTCCTTCTTCTAAATGGATGAATATTGTAGGTTAAATTAAACCAAGTAAAACGAAACCTAGGAACGTTCGACCAAAACGAGAATAGGAGCACGAAGGAGAGCCTAAAACGTTAATGAGTTAGATTTGATGAATTTTTTTGATGCATCAATAACATGTACTCTTTGGCTCTATTTATGTGCTATATTTAAGTTATAAAATCTGAATGAATAATGTGATATATGTATGTACTTTCTTTTATCTTTGATGATGACTGCGATGTTGATGTGACCATGTTTATGCCGTTTGGGACACTATGACGTATCATGTTTGATAAGAATGAATGAAATACCTTAAATATGTATGTACGTCTCATATTGAACTTTACAACATGACTAATGCGGAAGTATTGTACATCATTTCATTGAACGATAATTTTTAATTGGGATCTAGTACATGTTTAATGGGACCACATACATGCAATATTATTCGTGTTCCTTTTTAATTGGGTGTTAGTCCGCAGTCACGCCTAGGGGGTATGTTAATTAGCCGACGTAGTGATTCATGCAGACATGTATGATCCATGTGTAGAGATGTATTGCATTCAACTCTACTTGGAACTGGAAGTAGAGCCCAAGGTATTAGGTCCCATCAATGATGTACATGTTGTATGTGAATATATTGTCACTTAATATTTTAAACACGGTTCCAATAACTTTCAAACTTTACAAAGTCATCAATCATCATTACAAATCTACATGGTATTTGGGAATCATCTAGATCATTAATAGAAGATAAGTTATCTTAGGAGCATTAAGGTTATTTTACAATTTTGCTTGGTTTAGTACTTAACCTTATTGAATGACAAAAAAAATTTTCAGATATAATCTTAACATGCCATAATATGTTTAACTTAAAGATTTCATGGGTAGTAGAGTTCATTTAGTAGGTTATTTTAATGTTACTTAAATTTCGAGCAAATCGATCGGTTAAGGGTCTTAACTCACAATTCTTGATGTTTTTCTTTCATTCATACTTAGTTTAAGGTTCATACTAAGATAAGTAATTCCTATATATATTTCTTAAGAAAATTTCAAGTTGGTTATTTACCTCGTCGTCAACGTTAAAGGCCTCCGTTCTCAAGCTTCCAATAGCCACCTGTGGTCCTCCCCATGCCTCTTTTGCTGCTTACAACGTGTGCAAAACAACTCTGCATGTGCTACACATGTCACCAACTACCTCCACTACAAGTCAAGTATCTCAGTGAACAACTTCTTTTTCGACAAATTGGCGAAACCAAGGTTAACAAACAACACCCTAATCTTGTGAGTGACTAGAACCAACATCCAATTTATCATCGCCCTGAACACGCATGACACTTCCCTCTCGTGGATTTACTACGCCATTGGTGACTTGAATTCGTCGAATAGGGACCCATGGTTCATCTATATGTACAAAATGATGGACAATTTATTTTAATCATGTTTGTCATCGAAGGCGAATTTGACGTCAACTTCATAACCACCACCAATGTCCTTGTCTTGAAGATGATCAATGTCCTCGTATTGAAACATTAAGAATGAAGTCATATACTCTTTTTGTCAACATTCACTTACTTTGTGTTTACTCGTAATAAAATCAAATTAAAATCTAATGTTTAAGTTGTATGAATGAATCATTCATTCCTTCACATTCAAAAAGAGGTCAAATTTATTTTATTTACTAATTAGGTATATCATTTTGATCAATGGTATACCTAATATGAAGTAAACAATTCAGTTATTTATTGTGACATGTATATTGTATGAGTAATAAAATCCATTTTAGGCATATTAGTTATATTGATGATATATCTTGTACGAAATTACATTGACATACTTCAATGTAACGATCCTAAATTTCCACATACTCAGAGTTGCTACTGTAACGACCTAAAATTTTCTACTTAATTTAAGGTCGCTACTGTATACGTACTATAAACATTGAATGCGGAAGACTTCATTTAAATTCCATAAAACATAACCTTTAACTTAAAACACAGCCATGAACTTACGTGTTTCGAAAACATCTTTAAAACGACACAACAAAAGAACAAAAGACTCGAAATAAAATAAATAACGTTTAAGGTTAAAACATCATATTCTATCCTAAGTCTAAGAATATAAATGCCACTATCCTATGCATGTGCCATGATCTTGAGTTGCGATGCCGTCGTCAGCCGTACAGGAATGTCTTGCCTTAACTTGAAAAATGTAGTAGCACATGGCTTGAGTATTTAAAGAAATACTCAGCAAGTGACCCCACTATTGGGTTAAATGCAACAATCACATGCAATGAAATGATGGGACTTATCTTTTATTTCGTTTCGTTTCGTTTCATTTCATTTCGTTTCGTTTCATTTCGTTTCGTTTTTCCTACGGTGCAATCCTAACGGGTAATCGTGGACGTATACCATATACTCTACACGCAGCCCATACGTACGAGTATGGGCTCACCAGCTAGTTCGCACACCGCTGCGCCACTGTCCATAGCTGGTGGGCATGCTCTGGGGGCCCACCGGGACCCGTTAAAACTAAAACCGTCACTGCAGCACTATATAGGGCATAACGATTGTTGTCCTGCCATTTAGATGTACGCGTCCGTACCCTCATGATGGGATAGGGGTATCCCTCAAATGCATGATCACACAATATGCATGAGGTCCCACTAGTCCTACAGTCATCATTTAATGAACATAACCTCGTGTCACGTTTTCATGCTTACATGCCATTCTCATTCTCATTTCGTTACATATCATTCATATTCCTAGCGGGGTTATGTATCATACAATTTACCGTATTTCATGTCATACAATTCATTCAGTTACATTCCAATACTCATACAACAAGTCATAATCGTACAAGGGCCACACATCGTCACATGCATTCATATCACATCAACTAAGCAGAATAAATAACATACATTCACGTTCACATGATTTCGTACTTAAGCACAATAATCTAGCATACAATGTATCATATCATAACCAAGTCATAACGTAAACACTTCATAGTCATATCGTTCTCTAACTTACCATAGCCTTAACATTCTTATACCTATCACAGACATATCATTACGTGATGTACCTTAGTCATATCGTCACAAGAACGTACCCTAACGCTATCGTTCTATCAATCTATCACAAACCTATCCCTTTCTACCCATAACCTAACCGTATTCTTTCATCAATCTCTCCTATCCATAACACTCCGGTATTTAACCTAACTCTAACATTTCATGAACGTATCTTACTCCTATCGTTACATTTCGTTTTGTGCATCCTTCTCGTACCCTATCTCAAACATATCCTTGAGCACATCGTATCATAATTATTATCATACAAACCACATATTATAACATAACATAACATATAGGAAGCATATCGATTCACAGACAATTTACACATATCAATATATATGACACGTACAAAACCATATGGCACGTGTCAACATCAAATATAACCATGCCGATAGTAAGGTCACTTACCTGGATCGCTTAAGTCATTGTCACAAATATGTCTTTAATGAAAGTTCGATTCCGTTCTTTGAAATCCGAGTCAACCTATACGAGCTCATGACATCAGTTTCAAGTATGAACCCTATAAAATTATTTCCCTAATTTACATTGGCCATCTTAAAATTCTGATTTTTTTTGTTAGACAAAATTTAAATAAGCTCCCTGCCCTTTGATAAAAATTCTGATCTTTTTGGTTAGACAAAATTGAAAGGGGCTCACTGCACTATTATATTTCCTTTTATTGTTAAATACCGTTTAACAAATATTTCCTCAATCTCTCTCTCTCTTTTTTTTTTTTTTCATTATTGTGTAAACATATATTACTGGCCAATTTTAAGTACAGGATAGATCTTTTAGTTTATAGATTTGCCACCTAAAATTTTTATTGAATCTAACCTTATAACCTTATTTCATATAATTAAAATGCTAACAAAAATTTAATAATTGTATATGGGATCTGATTATTAAGATGGTAAGATAGGGAGGAAGATTTGATCATAAATTAATTTCTTATATCCATAATTAAATTAATTTCTTATAACCCTAACTAAATTAATTTCTTATCACCATAACTATAAGGAAAAGGATAATTAAAATGCTAACAAAAATCTAATAATTGTATATGTGATCTGATTATTAAGATGGTAAGATAGGAAAGAAGATTTGATCCTAAATTAATTTCATATAACCATAACTAAATTAATTTCTTATCACCATAACTATAAGGAAAAGGAAATCTGGGAAAAGAAA
The DNA here is from genome assembly GCF_002738365.1 of Cucurbita moschata. Lineage (NCBI taxonomy): Eukaryota > Viridiplantae > Streptophyta > Magnoliopsida > Cucurbitales > Cucurbitaceae > Cucurbita > Cucurbita moschata. Next base: position 4,381,564 of record NW_019268532.1, read on the forward strand.
ATGTGAGATAGAATTTTACCGTAATAACTGACAAAAATCTCTAAATCTGCCATCCTTCAAAGCCATTTTACTCCTCAAATCTGACCATTGTTGTTTTCTGTTTTTTTCTTTTTTGCTGTTGGTGTAAGATGGGTAAAGGAGAGATAATTGTGGGAAGCCATTTTACTCCTCAAATCTGACCATTGTTATTTTCTGTTTCTTCTTTTTTGCTGTTGGTGTAAGATGGGTAAAGAGAGATAATTGTGGGAAGGGATGAGAGGTTAGTGGAGACAGCGAAACATTTTTTTTTTAATTTTAATTAATTAATTAATTAATTATTATTATTATTATTTTAACTTTTTATTTGTTTATTTCTTTATTTATTTTTGGGCTACTAACGTCTCATGCTCATCTCTAATGCGGAAATATAACTCTTAAAATGAACATCATTTATAACATAAACTTCGAAAATGGTTCAAACAACTTCTTCTCTGGAAAACACATCATGGTCTTACGTGTTTAAAATATAAAATCCTGAAATTTAAAGAAAATAAAAACAAATACAAAATAATTTAAAACAATGAAATGCAAATCAAACTATTCTAACCTAAGACTAAGAATATAAATGTGAGTCTACCATTGAAAACTCCTCAAAGTAGAGTTATATCAAGTCTATAATTTAAAACAATGAAATGTAAGACTAGAAATTTATATGTGAGTCTACCATTGATAACTCCCTAAAGTAGAGTTATATCAAGTCTATAATTTAAAACAATGAAATGCAAAGCAAACTATTCTTACCTAAGACTATAAATTTAAATGTGAGTCTACCATTGATAACTCCCTAAAGTAGAGTTATATCAAGTCTATAATTTAAAACAATGAAATGTAAGACTAGGAATTTAAATGTGAGTCTACCATTGATAACTCCTAAAAGTAGAGTTATATCAAGTCTATAATTTAAAACAATGAAATGCAAAGCAAACTATTCTAACCTAAGACTATAAATTTAAATGTGAGTCTACCATTGATAACTCTCGGTAAATTAAAGTTATATCAAGTCATTTTATAGTTAATTTTTGTAACAAACTAGTTTTCACGCCCTTATAAATGGTGGTTTGTTCTCTTCCTCAACCAATGGGACATCAGAATGAATGTAATGGATTGGATAAAATAAATAAATAAATAAGGGAGTCGTGGCAGGACCGGAGTTTTCGTTTGTGTCCCACAAAGTGTAACAGCCCAAAAATAAATAAATAAATAAAAATTATTATAAACAAAAAAAATTATTATTATGTAAAAAAAAAAATAATTAATTAATAAATAAGTAAATAAAAATAATTATTCCCCTCCCTCCACTATAGTTACTTTCCCAATAATCTCTCCTCAACACATCAGGGTTCCTGCAAAAATGAAAAAAAATGTCAGATTTGAAAAAATAGAAATGCCTGCATCAAATTTATAGGAGATGGGTTTGCAGAGATCATGGATTTACATGGGAGAGAGATTTGAGATTTTTCTGTTATATCTCAGATCTCCCCTTCTTTATCCAATTATTTAGTTTTATTTAGTAATTTAGCTCGTCATAGTCAATAGCAGAAAAAAATAGAATCGATTAAATTGGCCAAAATAATTGCTAACCTAATTGAAAAGGTAACCAACAAAAATAAATATGAAAGTTAAACAGATTTAATCGTATCAGAATTTCTTCTCTCCTACAAAACACACACAAAAAAAACAAAAATAAAAAGGGAGGGTTAAACAGATTTAACATATCAGAATTTCTTTTCTCCTACAAAACACACACAAAAAACAAAAGTTCAGATTTAGTTTAGTAAGAGATATTTAAAAAAAAAAAAATTCAGATTTAGTTTTGCTACTGAGGGATATTTTGCTCGAAAGAGATTTTGCATTTGAGAAGGTGAGTAGTTTTCCTTTTATTTTATTTAATGATATTAAAAGTTATCCTCAAAATTGAAAGAAGGGAAATACAGTAAGAGACAGGGAGGGAAGATTGTGAATATAATTGAAATTATCTGGAAAATGTTAAAAGAGTATTAAACACGGTAAGAGAAAGAGTATTAAAAATGGTAAGAGAAAGAGTATTAAAAATGGTAAGAGAAAATAGAATATCTGGAAAATGTTAAAGAGTAGTAAACAAGAGAAAATAGAATATCTGGAAAATTTTAATGGGTTTAGATGGTTTGTATGAAAATAATAGTATAACAAACATATATAAATATTTCAAGACCTAACTTAGGAAAAGACTCTAACGTTCGCATGAAGTATAACACATGGATCAATATAAATTAGAGAAACAATTTTGTAGAAATTCAAACTCGAAACTGATGTCATGGGCTCACATAGGTTGACTTGGAGTTCAATGGACTTTCATTAAGGATAACGATAGAATCGAACTTTCATTAAGGATATATTCGTGACAACAACTTAAGCTAACTAGGTAAGTGACCTTACTATCGGCATGGTTATATTTGATGTTGACACGTGCCCTGTGGTTCTGCACGTGTCATATATATTGATATGTGTGAATTGTCTGTGGATCGATATGCTTCCTATATGTTATGTTATGTTATAATATGTGGTTTGTATGATAATAATTATGGTACGATGTGCTCAGGGATATGTTTGAGATAGGATACGAGAAGGATACACAAAACGAAATGTAACGATAGGAGTAAGATACGTTCATGAAACGTTAGGGTTAGGTTACATACCGGAGTGCTATGGATAGGAGAGATTGATGAAAGAATATGGTTAGGTTATGGGTAGAAAGGGATAGGTTTGTGACAGATTGATAGAACGGGATGTTTTAAACTTAAACGCTTATTTATTTTATTTCTCGTCTTTTGTTGTGTCGTTTTAAAGATGTTTTCGAAACACGTAAGTCCATGGCTGTGTTTTAAGTTAAAGATTATGTTTTATGGGATTTAAATGAAGTCTTCCGCATTCAATGTTTATGGTATGTATACAGTAGCGACCTTAAATTAAGTAGAAAATTTTGGGTCGTTACACAAAGGGCGGCCGAAGTCTGGGTCGTCAAGGAAACTTGATCTCAACCTTTAGCCACCCCAAGACACCTGCAAAGAAGAAAAAAATAAGTGAAAACGAAGAAAGAGAGAAAATTCGACGAACCTCTAACGAGGCCAAACCCTACGAAATCAACGTCAAAACCTCCATTTTATGCAAGAAAAGTAATCACAGAGTCTTTTACACACATCAGGGATAAATTTAGGCGAGTCCTACACATTGTACACCGTCGACAAGGGAGACGGAACGTCGGATTTTCGAACCCTCTCAGATCCGGGAGTGTGAGGCCTTTACAAACCAAACCAATACCAAAAACGGAATTAAGGGAGAAAGAGACTCAGAAACGGAGGAAAAAAGAGGAAAAAAGGACATTGAAACGACATTAACGAGGAGAGAGAGAGGTCGCCGGAAAAACGCGAGCAACCGGGTGGAGAAGACGAAGTCCACCCCAAGGGCTGGATCCCGCGACCCGAACCGAGTCCAACCACAGTAAGCCAGTCCAACACCCGACGACTCCTGCGGCCCAGACGCCTCAGCCCAAACTTGTAGGCTCAGTTACGGCCTAACCCATCTGCCACGGCCCGAGAGCAAAAACCCAACCGACCCGAGACTCGACAAGCCCAGTCCAACACCGACACGCACAGCCCAGCCCACCTACACGTTTCCTTCAGCCCAGGCCGGCCCGTCACCCGCGACGCAACCAAAAACCCGCGTGTGACCTGACAACCTGCGCCTCGACCCGAGACCACTGCACACGCGTTGCCCTCTGGTTGTGCCACGTGGCACATTTGCAGCGCAACACCTCTCGGCTTTGGCAGCTTAATCGGCTCGACGGTGGCTTATTCGGCTCGAGAAACCTGTTTCCAACCTATTTGTCACCGTTCTGACCCTCCCAGACTTAGTTTCGGCCCTTTCGGCCCCGTTTAAGGTAAAATAGATCATTTTAAGATCGTATTTCACAAATTCAAGTTGGAAATTAGTTATGTTTGTGAAATACTAACGAAGGCGTCAAATGATCCAATAGGAACCAACCACCAGCAGAAGCGTAGAACGTTTACGAGGAGCTAGGAGCTTACGTTTATATTTTAGGGAGTACTTCATGTAAGGCCTGCCAAGTAAGTGGCTCACCCATTGTAGGTTACGCGTTATTTATTGTATGTTGGCACGTGCCCGTGGATTCGTACATGTCATTAAATTGTATGCTAAATTGTTGTGCTTAAGTACGTAATCATGTGAACGTAAATGTATGCTATGTATGCGGGTTAGTCTGATGTGATATATAATGCGTATGATGTTTTTGTTGTTCTTGAATGATTATGGCATAATTGTATGAAATATATGAATGTAAACAGCATGAATTGTATGACATGAAATACGGTAAACTGCCTGAAAATATAACCCCAACAGTAATATGTATGATACGTAAATGAAAAATGAGAAATGACATGTAAGCACGAAATATGACAGTAGGGTTATGTTCATTAATGACAAATGTAGACGTATTGGGGACCTCATGCATTTTTGTGTGTTCATGCATTTGGGGGGATACCCCTATCCCATCACGAGGGTACGGATGCGTACATCCAATGGCAGGACAACGATCGTTATGCTTTGCATAATGCTGTCGTGATGGTTACTAGTTCTAGTGGGTGTCGGGTATAAGGGGCTCCTAGAGTATGTCCACCGGATAAGGAAAGTGGCCCAGCGGTGTGCGAACTAGCTGTTGAGCTCATACTCGCACGTATGGGCTGGGTGTAGAGTATATGGTATATGTCCAAAGTTACCCGTTAGGACAGCACCGTAGGGAAAACGGAACGAAAGATAGGTCCCATCATTTCATTGCATGTGATTGTTGCATAACCCCGATAGGGGGTCTGTTAAGGATAGTTGACCGTTCATTATAAGGCAAATATCATTACGGGTTACCATATTTGCCCTTTTATTAAAGGCAAATATATTATATTCATTTATTATTCTTTCCTTTTATTGCTATTAAAATATTATTTGTAATTTACCATATTTCTGTATTCTGTAAATGATTAAATAACAGAACTCTCACCCCCATTTAGGTGTGGTGGATTCAGCAAACATTCACATGGTATCAGAGCCCTTTCGGTTTAACAACCCTGATCCTTTCTTCTCTATGGCTTCCGAATCTTCTTATCATCTTCTTTCTTTCAATACTCTAATCCATATGATCACCATCAAACTTTCTTCCTCCAATTATCTTCTTTGGAAAAGCCAACTTCTCCCTCTCCTTGAGAGTCAAGACATGCTGGGCTATGTCGATGGAACTATGGTTCCACCTCCTCGCTTTGAACTAGAAACCTCCTCAACACTCAACCCCAAATATTTGGCATGGAGAGCAGCCGATCAACGACTTCTCCATCTCTTGCTCTCCTCTCTCACTGAGGAAGCCATGGCTGTTGTCGTTGGTCTCTCTACTGCACGTGATGTTTGGCTTGCGTTGGAAACTACGTTTAGCCATCAGTCGAAGCTCGTGAACTGAGACTCAAGGATGACTTGCAGTTGATGAAACGTGGCACCAAACCTGTTGCTGAGTATGCTCGTGCCTTCAAAAAAATTTGTGACCAACTTCATGCCATTGGCAGACCCGTCGAGGACATTGATAAAGTGCACTGGTTCCTTCCTGGACTCGGCACCAAATTTTTCAGCTTTTTCTACTACTCAGATGGCTCTCACCCCTATTCCCTGTTTTGCAGATTTAGTCTCTAAAGCTGAAAGTTTTGAGTTGTTCCAGCGCTCCCTTGCATCCTCTGACTCCACTCCTACAGCATTCACAGCCACTAATCGTGGTCGCACCCATGGAAGCCACCCTGCTTCCTTTACCAACCAGCGAGGTCGTTCTTATTCTCACTAAAACAACTCTTCTAATCGAGGACGAACCCACTCAAGTAAGGGTCGTCGACCACCTCACTGCCAATATATGCTGCAAAGAGGGCCATTATGCTGACCGCTGCAACCAACGGTATTTTCGACCTGATTCTTCTCATGCTCACCTTGCTGAAGCCTTTAACACATCATGTTCTATTGTTGGACCCGATGCTGCTAATTGTTTTTGGACACTGGAGCTTCGGCCCATAAGACTGCCGACCCATCTATTCTGGATCAGTCTAAAAATTACACGGATAAGGACTCTGTGATCGTAGGAAACGGTGCATCCCTACCCATTACTCACACCGATACTCTTTCTCCTGTTCCAAATATTCACTTATTAGGTGTCTTGGTTGTCCCTCACCTCACTAAAAATCTTCTTTCCATAAGTAAATTAATGTTTGATTTTCTTCTCTCTGTTACATTTACTAATAATCTTATTACTATCGAGAATCGTCAAACAGGAAGGGTGGTGGCAACCGATAAAAGAGATGGAGGGTCATATGTGCTGGAGCGCGACAACTCTGCTTTTATTTAAGCCCTTAGAAACAAATCTTTACGTGCTTCATATGATTTATGGCATGCTCGTCTAGGTCATGTGAATCATTCTGTTATTTCTTTTTTAAATAGAAAAGGTCTTCTTTCTCTTACGTCTTTATTGCCTTCTCCATCATTATGTAATACTTGTCAGCTTGCGAAAAGTCATCGATTGCCTTATTCCCGCAATGAACCTAGGTCGTCTAATGTGTTAGATCTTATTCATTGTGATCTTTGGGGTCCTTCTCCCATCAAATCAAATTCTGGTTTTCTTTATTATGTTATTTTTATTGATGATTATTCTCGATTCACTTGGTTTTACCCTTTAAAATTTAAATCTGATTTTTTTTATATTTTTCTTCAATTTCAAAAATTTGTGGAAAATCAATATCAATATTCTTCTCGTATCAAGGTAATTCAAAGCGATGGTGGTACCGAATTTACTAGTACTTGTTTCAAAACTCATTTACGTAATTCTGGCATCCACCATCAAATTTCTTGTCCATATACACCTGCTCAAAATGGTCTTGCTGAGAGAAAACATCGTTATGTGACTGAGACTGGCTTGACCCTTCTCTTTCACTCTCATCTTTCTCCTCGTTTTTGGGTTGACGCCTTCAACACTGCAGCTTATATTATCAACCGGTTGCCTACTCCTTCTTGGAGGTAAGTCACCCTTTGAACTCCTTTATGGCTACACACCACATTATGACAATTTTCATCCCTTTGGTTGTCGTGTTTATCCTTATTTGCGTGATTATATGCCTAACAAGCTTTCTCCCCGCAGCATTCCTTGTATTTTTTTGGGTTATAGTCCTACTCATAAAGGGTTCCGCTGTCTTAATCCCACCACCACTAAGCTATATATCACCTGCCATGCTCAATTTGATGAAACTCACTTTCCTGCTATCCTTAGCTCCCAGGCCCAACCTCTTTCATCTATTCCTATTTCAAATTTCTTGGAACCACATCTTCATCATATTGATTCATCCCCCCCTACCACTTCATCATCGCACATTCCTCGATCCAGTTCATCCCCGTGTGATATTTGTTCTGACCTTGTAGATGAGTTTGTGCAGGTTGATACTTCTCTTGCAGGTTCCACTTTGCCACCCTCGACTTCTAATTCAACCTCTATTGAACCTCCTGTTGATTTCTCTTCTTTGGGCACACATCCTATGATCACACGAGCCAAAGTTGGTATATTCAAGACTCGTCATCCAGCAAATCTTGGTATTTTGGGCTCATTTGGACTTCTTTCTACTCTTCTTGTATCCACTGAACCAAAAGGATTCAAATCTGCGGCTAAGAATCCTGCTTGGGTGGCTGCCATGGATGAAGAAATTCGAGCGTTACAACAAAATGATACTTGAACTTTGGTTCCTCGCTCTGCCAACACCAACATCGTGGGCTCTAAATGGGTGTTTCGTATTAAATATTTGCTTGATGGATCCGTCGAGCGTTTCAAGGCTCGTCTTGTTGCCAAAGGTTATACTCAGGTTCCTGGTCTTGACTACACTGACACTTTCAGTCCGGTTGTCAAAGCTACCACTGTCCGTGTTTTTCTTTCTATTGCAGTCACAAATAAATGGTCTCTTCGACAACTTGATGTCAAGAATGCTTTTCTCAATGGAACTCTTATTGAACGTGTTCATATGGAACAACCTCCTGGGCATATTGATCCTCGATTTCCCACTCATGTTTGTCTATTAAAGAAAGCCCTCTATGGCTTAAAGTAAGCTCCTCATGCTTGGTTTCAGCATTTTAGCTCATTTCTTCTCACACTTGGGTTTTCTTGCAGTCGCGCTGACACTTCTCTTTTTGTCTTTCATCAGCAATCTAACCTTATCTATTTGCTTCTTTATGTTGATGACATTATTGTTACCGGCAACAACTCATCTCTTATTGAAAGCTTTACTCGCAAGCTTCATTCTGAGTTTGCTACCAAAGATTTGGATTCTCTCTATTACTTTCTTGGTCTTGAAGCTTCACCCACTCCTGATGATCTCTTTATTAGTCAGTTAAAATATGCTCGAGATATTCTTACTCGTGCTCAGTTGCTCGATAGCAAACCAGTTCATACTCCGATGGTTGTTTCTCAACACCTGATTGCTGATGGTCCTCCTTTCTCTGATCCTACTCTCTACAGATCTCTTGTCGGCACCCTTCAGTACTTGACTATTATGCGTCCAGATATTGCCTATGCTGTCAATTCTGTCAGTCAATTCTTGCATGCCCTACTGCAAATCACTTTCTTGCTGTCAAACGTATTCTTCGCTATGTCAAAGGAACACTCCACTTTGGTCTTACCTTTCGTCCATCCACTGTTCCTAGTACGCTAGTCGCTTATTCGGATGCTGACTGGGCTGGTTGTCCCGATACTCGTCGTTCTACATCCGGCTATTCTATTTATCTTGGTAACAATCTCGTTTCTTGGAGTGCCAAAAAGCAACCTACTGTCTCACGCTCCAGCTGTGAATCTGAGTATCGTGCTCTTGCCACAACTGCTGCTAAACTTCTTTGGGTTACGCATCTTTTGCATAACCTCAAGGTCCCTATTTCACAGCAGCCCTTACTCTTATGTGACAACAAAATTGCTATTTTTTTTAGCACTAATCCCGTTTCTCACAAGCGGGCCAAACATGTTGAACTAGATTATCATTTCCTTCGAGAATTTGTTATTGCTGGCAAACTTCGCACATAATATGTAACATCTCATCTCCAAGTTGCTGACATCTTCACAAACAGTATTTCTCGACCTCTCTTTGAATTTTTCAGATCCAAACTTCACGTTCGTTCAAATCCGACGCTCAGCTTACGGGGGGTTTTAAGGATAGTTGACCGTCCATTATAAGGAAAATATCTAGATATTTGCCTTACGGGTTACCATATTTGCCCTTTTATTAAAGGCAAATATATTGTATTCATTTATTATTTTTTTCCTTTTATTGCTATTTCCATATTATTTGTAATTTACCATATTTCTGTATTCTGTAAATGATTATAAAGAAGAGAACTCTCACCCCCATTTAGGTGTGGTGGATTCAGCAAACATTCACAGGGTCACTTACTATTCTAGAAATACTCAAGCCTCGTGCTACTTTACTTTTTCAGATAAAGGTAAGGAACCCATGTGAGATCGACGGCGGCATTGTACACCTCGGGACCGTGGCACATTCATAGGGTAGTTATTTTCCATTTCCTAGTATAGGTTAGTATAGGTTGAATTGTAATCGCATAATAAACCATAGGGTAGTTTAAGACAATTATTTCAGTATTGTTCTTTTTTTCTTTCTTTCCCTTGTATTCGTTTTCTTTTTCACGAGGTAATAAAAGACAAGTGTAAGTCGCATTTATGATAAGAGCCCATTTGATGTAAATTCTGCATTTCAAGGTATAGTAATGACCTTAGATTAAATAGATAAAATTTAGGGTCATTACAATTTTGCACTCATACTCACTATTTTCTCATTAATTACTCCATTTATTCTAATTAGTATACATGAAATAGTCAATTGCGAAAATATGAAAAGAATTTCAATTTGCATAAATCGAGCTTAATTGTATACGTAATTGAGTTATTTGGTAAAATTTTAGAACATTCACGCTGAACCATGATGTTGTAGCAAATCGAGAAACAACACTGCTTGCATCTGGAAATAAATTGTTGACGCTAATGCTGAAGCAATTCGGAACGCAAACTTTTCGGGGATGACATGGAAATTTTAATCCACATTAGCAGTCCACGTTGGTCATTGACTACCAAATTAGAAACATCCTAGGTGGACGATTTTATCCTTTCTCAACCCTAAATGAGAAGAAACAACATTATAAAAGGAAAAGGATACCTAAAATAGAGGAGAGCCACACTTTGGGAGAGAAACCAGATTAGATAGCAGCAGCTTCCGCTGCTGTGAACTACTATGAAACTAGAGAAGAAGAAGAAAATCTTAATCTAGCAACTGTTGACAGCACAAGGAAAAGAAGACCAACAAGGATTGATTAGGGCAAAGAGGTGGACGTGAGAGCTCAAGGGAAGGGAACTTCCATTGACGAACGACAACAAACCGGGATAACTCTCTATTTCCTTATTCTCTTTTCTCATTCCATCAATTTTACATGATTGAGATGCGAATTCCTCTATTTAATTCAGTTTGTATGGAGAGCTAAACTCCACAGGGCGCTCGCACACCCCCTAGACCCTCTGGTCAAGCTAATCTATAGCGACGTCCATAGGTTAGCAGAACCCCATAGTGACATGCGCCTCATGGACACCCTCATCATCATACTTTGCACATTCGCACTCATCATCATACTGTGCCTCTTCTAACAAAATCCTCTAGTCTCATCTCTTTGTTATTCAAGGTAACACATACTCGAGGATATTTATACTAATATCATTTTCATGCTCTTAGGGTTGTGTCGTCTGTCGATCTAATGACATGATGCAACATGGCACTCATCATCGTATAACATGCTCAATATGGAAAACATCATCATATTAAGGTAAACGTCATGCAATCATCATATTAAGGTAAACGTCGTGCAATCATCATACTCATCATATTGCCATAAAGTGCATCAAGCATATCAAGTAGGTCATTCATCAAAATATATATATACTACGCACATCATCAAGCATCATACTCATACATCATCATAACTCATACATCATCGTATACTAACATACGACATCATACAACACAGTTCATACATCATCATAACTCATATAATTTTTAGTCTATCCTATAGTAAGACCACTTACTTGGTTGGCCTTAGCCAAAGTACTCCCTAATTACCTAAATGTAAGCTCCCGTTCCTCGAGAGCTACTCCAAATGTTGTCGGCGTTCACTTCCAATTACACCGTTCATCTGCTTTCGTTAGTATTTCACATTCTAATCAATAATTCAACTAACAATGTAAAATACGGCTCTAAAAACGGCCTCAATTACCTTAATCAGGCCTGAAAACAGGTCCAAAAGGGTCAGAATGGTGGAAATCGGGCTAAAAATAGAAAATTGAGAGGTCACCAGAAAAGTCGTCGGAAGATGCCGGAACAGTCACCGGGAAGCCGCCGAAACAGTCATCGAAAAGTTGTCAAAACAATCACTGGGAAAGCTACTAGAAAGCTGCTGGAAAAGAAAGCCAAAAGCTGCTGCCTGTTACCACAAACCGCTGCACCGTCCAAATCGTTCAAGTTGAAGGGTTGCTTGCGTCGCAGCTTGACATGTGACGGCATCTGAGTGAGCCACAATAGCCCAGGCATCTCAGGTCAAGGCGCTGGTCGAAGTTTAGTTTGGATCGTGGTTCGTAGGTCGTGAGCTCTAGTTGTAGACTTGGCTATTGGATCGAGCTAAGTTTTGGGCCTCAGTTTAGCAGGCTGGACCGCGGATTGGTTAATGGGCCACTGCAGTGAACTAACATAAAGAAACTTGGGCCACGGGTATTTAGTTCTGTAACACCCCAAAACCGAAGGAAAGCCACCTATGCAAGACCCAAAGGATCCAAGAAAGGAAATTATGAGGATTAAGCAAGAAAGGGGTCTTAGTAAGTCATTTCTAAACCATAAGAAGTAATCTTAAGGACTCAAAACCTTTGGAGAAGGATTGGGAATGAAAGCGTAAGTGAAAAGGACAAAAAGGTCATTTTTTCCAAATATCAAAGATCTTAGATTTTTAATTCCTTATCTAGAAGGAAATTCAAGATGCTCAAGAAGGGAAGAATGACAACATGAGACGAAGGATTTTTAGAAAAATTATGGATTTTTCAGGAAAATAATATTAAAATATTCGAAAAGTGGAAAATTACCATAATACCCCTGGAAGAACGAATAATTACGAAAATGTCACTCTGATCAGAATAAAAGATTCTACAGTGACAATCTAAGAAAAATCTCTCGAAACTCAAATATCAGCCGTTGGATCTTCCCCAAAATTGGATATGATCTAGAAGATGGACAAATCATCACATCCAACGGCTATTATTCAAAACCAAAGTCGGTGAGTCTCTGATCGGAGTAGATATTTTTGACGGATTTCAGAAAGTTCAACCGACAATTTACGATAGATTCTGGAGCTCCCAATGTCGGTTTAAGTTTCGCCTATAAATTCTGAAGTTGTGGCAATCGTTTGGAATAAGAATCGAGCAAGTTCGAGCTCCCAGTCGTTGGCAATAAGTGTGTAGATTTTGGGTCTCCTACTCTCTGGTTTCTTCTAAATTCGAGAGAAATTCTCCACCATTTCCTTTCAAACTTGTTCCTAAAGCTTCTAAACACGATTACCCACAAGTTCTATGAAGGAATAGAGAGCTGAAACGTCGTAAAACAAGATACCCAAGAGATAAAAAATCGGAGGTGTCGGGTAACTTGCAGACCGAGAGTGGTTACTCAAAATTAAGATCCTGCACTCAAAGTCGTTCCTCCAAACCAATTCCTTTATCTTGAAGGAAGAATAAGGAAGAGGTTTCGTGAAGAAATCGAGCTTCGAAAACCCCTCGAATCGGCTACCCAATAAGAAATCCTCTGTTTTCACTCCGACGAGAAATCATATTTTGGACGAAATTTGGAAGCAAATATCTTAGGCTACGATCCAAGAAAAGGTACGAAATCTATTCCTAGCTCTTCCTTATAACACCCTCTTTAAGTTTCATGAAGGAATCGGGGGAGAAACGGCGTGATAGAAGCTGGGGAGGGCGAGTTACAGACGGCAGCGTGAACGGTCGCGCGTGTCTTCTTCCCGTCTAGAGGAAGAAGACGATGTCGTGGTCGGTTCAGTTGAACCGGCCATGTCAACCCATAAACTCGACCTTCCCTCGGTTTTTCTTAATTTTAACTCCCTTCCAGACCAGTTCTCATGAAAAACTCTATGGTTCCAGAAAGTAGACACAATAAGGAGTCTGTGAAAGGAAAGTTGAAGTAATTCGGGTACTGGAAGCTCCAAGAAAAGAGGTCCCGAACGTCGACAACGAGGTAAATAGCCACCTTGGACTTTTGGTTAAGAAATACTTGTAGGAATCGCTTGGATTTCCATATGAACCCTAAACCAAGTATGAAATTAGGACATATGAAAGAAAAACCCTAGGAACCGTAAGTTAAGACCTTGAACCGAACAAATTTCTCGAGATTTAGGTAACGTTAAAATAACCCACTAGATGAACTCCGCTACCTATGAAATTGTAATGCTGAGGATACTATAGCACGTTGAGGTTATATATGAAGTTTGGTAGTCATTGGATAAGGATAAGTAGGTAAACCAAGAAATGATGCAAAATGACCATAATGCCCCTAAGGACATCTACCTACGGTTCATGACCTAGATGACCTCCAAATGCTATGAAACCCTGAAGTAGATCTTATATTATGATGTTTGATGATTTTATAAAGTTTGAAAAGCCATTGGAACACGTTAAGTAGCAAAACCAAGAATTTAGGTGTAAAATGACCAAAATGCCCCTAGGACTACTTTGGAGATTTCAAGGTTTATACGTGCTTCAAATGATTTGCTACTTCTTATAAGGTCGATTATGATGAACATGAAGATAAGTTTGAGGTTTCAAGTTGATTAGAGCAAGTTTGGTACCTAAACCAAGTTAGGACCCAAGAACCACCTAAAGGAAACGCCATAAGACTCGAGACTCCTCTAGAACCCTCTAAAGAACTCCCAAGGAATCTATGACCTTCTAGAACAACTCACACTAAGATGGGTTCATACGGTTACAAATACAAGTTACAACTTATACCTCAAGAAATCAAGGACCTTAGAAACTTACAAGATTAAGAACCAAGAACAACAACACACAAGCTTTACAACTACCCAAGTAAGAAGAATGCTAGGTACCACTCAAGGACGAGGGACCATGGTCCCCAAACTCAGAAATAGAAACTTAAGAATGCTAGGTAGTACTCTAGTCATGTCCAAAGTGACCCATGACCTCCCACCAAGCGGTGCCCAAGAATTCCTCTTCTAGGTGGGATGCCCTGCACCATGTTTCCTTTGCAAGATGTCATGCCTCAGGTTTTCAGACTATGCCGCTTGGAACGCATGAAGCCTTGGGCATAGGATTAAGCAGACGGTATCGAAGGGCAAGCCCTAAGATGCGGTAAGACTACGTCGCTTGGAACGCATGAAGCCTTGGACGTAGGTTAAGGCTGTGTCATTGGGAACGTATGAAGCCTTGAACACAGGATTGTCAAGTGCATGTCTAGTGCCATAAATCCTAGGGAGAGTGTCTTGGAGAACGAATCAAGAAAAAAACAAGAACCAAGAAAAAAACAAGAACCAAGAAAGTACCAAGAATAAGAGAAAGATTAAGGAATAGAACAAGGATCAAGATCCTAGTTCTAAGGACAAGAACTAGGAAAAAAAGAACAAAAAACCATAGTACTAAGGCCCTTACAGAAAACCAAGGTCCTCAAGAAAGATCAAGATAAGAACCCCAACTCAAGAACAAGAATTAAAAGGGCCTAAGTACTTACAACAAGAACAAGATAAAGAACAAGCAAGAACAAAGGATGTGGTACCCTAGCATATCAAGAACACGATTAAGAGCCTACAAGTAGGCTACTTACTGAGTCTTGTACTTATTCCTTATTCTCCATTTTTTTTCCAGGTGATAAGGAGCTGGTCGAGGTCGGGAGCGGACTCTGGAGCAGGTGCCATAGACTAACCTCACCTGTTGTCCACAAACCTTTGTTTTAAAATGTTTTGCGTCTATTCCTTATTATGTCTTTTAACTATTATGTTGTATTTTAAATGACAAATGTGCGCACATTGATATAATGTAAATTATGTTTTAAATTTTAATGGTTTTATCAAGAAGGAAAAATTTACCCGCCCTTTAGAGCCATCGAGTCAATCCAGTCATTACAGATTCGGGTACCCGATTTCGGTCCTGCCTGGATCCATCGAACCTTTCTTCTTCACCCAAATTTTTTACGATTTTCAATGATGTTTCCTTTCCTCTGTTCATCCTTTTTTATGCCGATTTCCACCCTTTTCCTTCTTCTTCCTCTCTATTTGTCTCCCCTCCTTCCTTACTCGAAGTTTCGTGGCTTGAAACGACCTATAATCACAAATCTCTGGATGTTTAGAAAACCCAAAAACTCACCTCACTTCCCAATGATGACGCTTATGAACACGGTACGAAACGTACCTTGGGTTGATTGGCAGTCGTCAGGGATCCCTCTTTTGCGGTGTAACTTGGGCATTTTGATGTCTGTTTTGGGTTTCGTGGGTTTCATTTTTGGATAAACTATGAATGCTCTCTCTCTCTCGATTTTAATGCTCTTTTTCTTTGTTTATTTCTGGAAATCAAGAAGAAATCGTCGATCGAGTAAAAGATGGCCGAACGAAAACTTCTTTAAAGAAGAAAACGGTTTTGTTTGTCATTCAATTATCAAATTTAAATAACCATCTATCCATCTATCCTAAGAAAATGGCAACTGAATTCATGCCCCTTGACATGTGGCTATTCCACTCACTTAACTTAATTTGTGTCAATTAATGAAAGAAAAGGGATCCTTTAACAACAAAATAGGGAATGTGTGGCTTACAAAATAAAATGGCAACTGAATTCATGCCCCTCACCACGTGCCTATTCCACTCACTTGACTTAATTTGTGTCACTTAATCTAAGGAGGAGGGATCCTTTAACCACAAAATAGGGAATGTGTGGCTTAATCTAAAAAATAGGGATCTTTAACAACAAAATATTGAAAATGTGTGAATTGATTTGGGTTTTGGTCTACCGCGGTCATATCGTTCCATTGTCAGAAGGTGGTCTCGTAAAAAATGACGTCGCGCGACACGTGAGCTCGCCCCTCCGCAAGATCATAGAACCTGTACGCCTTGCTTCTAGGTTCGTAGCCGATGAAGACGACCTTCAGCCCTCTGGGATCGAGCTTGGCGAGATGGTGACGCCCGTCCTTCATGTATGCGACGCAGCCGAACACTCGAAGATGACGTACCGCTGGTTTCTTGTTGTACCAGGCCTCGTGTGGTGTCTTCCCGTCGAGGCTTCGCGTTGGTGATCAATTGAGAAGGTAGACGACTGTCATTACCGCTTCTCCCCAAAACCTCTCGGGCATCCCGGTCATCATCAGCAATGACCTTTGCTGTCCCGACGATGGTCTGATTTTGATGCTCCACCACCCCGTTCTGCTAGGGGGAGTAGGACACCGTTAGGTGCTGCTGTATGCCAAGCTTGTCGCAGTACTTACTAAAACTCGTCGAGGTGAATTCTTCGCCTTGATCCATGAGCAAAACTTGCATCTTCTTCCCTCATTCGCCTCTGCTCGCGCTTGAATGCGCTTAATTGCCTCTGTCGTTTCACTTTTCGCTTACAGTAGGATCAGCCAAATGAAGCTGCTTTTGTCATCCAGCCAGAGGAAGAGGGTCTTGTCGCCTGGGGTCGCCAGCTCGAACGGCTTGCCAGCGCGGTAGGATGCCTGAGATGGAAAGGGGGTATGCCTTTGCTTGCCGATGAGACACTTGTCGCACAGCTTGTTCACGCCTTTGATTGTCGGCAAACCGTGCACCATCTTCTCCATATGTAATTTTTGTAGGGCAGGAAAGTTTAGGTGCCCGTACCTTGCATGCCACCTCCAAGACACTTCTTCGGTTCTGGCCGAGAGGCTAACTAGTTGCTCTATCTCCAACTCCAGGATGTAAAGGCGGTTTGCCGTGCACCGAACTTGTGTGAGCAGCTATCGTCGATCATTGCAGATCTTGAGTAGCCCGTGCTCGATGGAAATGTGGCAGCTAGCCTCATCGAGTTGACCCAGGCTCACAAGGTTAGCCTTGAGCCTCGGGATCAAGTACACGCCGGTCAGCTTATGGTGCTTACCTCCCTTGCCAACGAACAGATGGTGTCGCGCCCTTCGATCTCGACGACGAAGCCGTCGCCGAACTTAATCGTCCCACGAATACCCGAGTCAAGCTCGGAGAACGTCGGGTAGGACTGATGCACTCACCATGAAAAGAACGTCAGAGAGAACTTAACCGTTCCACGAATCACCTAGAGCTTTGATATCAACTGTAAAGATACTTAATTTCATACATGGTAGGCTAGTCAAGCCTAGGGTATATGTTAGCTAGCCGACGTAGTGGATTCATGTAGACATGTGTAATCCATGTGTAGAGATGTATTATGCATTCAACTCTACCCGAAAGAGGAAATAAAGCCCAAGAAATCAGGTC
Source organism: Cucurbita moschata (assembly GCF_002738365.1). Lineage (NCBI taxonomy): Eukaryota > Viridiplantae > Streptophyta > Magnoliopsida > Cucurbitales > Cucurbitaceae > Cucurbita > Cucurbita moschata. The sequence goes on from NW_019268532.1 coordinate 4,399,219, forward strand.
CCATCAATGATGATACATGTTGTATGTGAATATATTTTCTCACCCGAATAATCGGGTCACTTATTATTTGAAATACTCATCCTATGTTTAACATTTTTTAGGTAAATGCAAAAGCTTCATGTACAGGTGTCACGACCTAGAATGGTTGCCCTTAAACTACTGAGCAACATTTTTTTTTAGGTAAATGCAACCACAAAGAATGGTTGCCTATAACCTACTAAGCAAGTCTTGTGAGAAACTCCGGCGAAATTCCAACTTCAAATGTCTGTTTGTAACAAATTTTGACTTTCCCTCTCTAACTCTATCTCTCCAGAACTCTAAAACCCCATCTCCTATTTCTTTCTCTTTTTTTCTTTTCTTTCTTTCTTCTTTTTGTTCATCGTTGGCAATCTAAGGCTCACGCATATCCCTAATAAGGAAGGGATTGTAAATTTTACGAGTCAAGATTGACTCTAACCAATTTTCTCAATTTTCACTCTTCTATATTTTTCTTGAATGTCTCGGATTTAGGTAAGCAATTTTCTCTCTACCTCGTCTAGATATTTGGTCTCTAAGATTCTCAATAAAATCTCAGAAGTTCAACTTTAGAGGGAAAATCAGGTTTTAAATTTCTCGTCGAGGCTCGAGTGTTACAAATTCTCCGCTCCTTCAAAACTTCATTCTCAAAAGTTCTAATGTTCAATTACAAGAGTAGGACATCCTCTTGTCTACTTTTCTTACCCAAGTTGCTACATTGTCTCGGCGGTAACTTTAACGACAAATGACTATGGACATTCGCTCATTACACATCAACCTATGAACGATTAAGACGTATCAAACCACATAGTCCTCTTGGGAATAATTCCTCGGGTTTCCTGTCCATGTACATGTTATCAACAACTAGGGTGCTCCTACAGCTACCCCTGCCACTTACTTGGTTGGCCTTAGCCGAAGTACTCCCTAATTAACTAAACTTAAGCTCCCGTTTCTCGGGAGCTGCTCCAAAGGTTATCGGGGTTCACGTTCAATCACACCGTTCGTCACCTTTCATTAGTATTTCACATTTTAACCAATCATCCAACTAACAATGTGAAATAGGGCTCCAAAATAGCCTCAATTACCTTAATCGGGGTTGAAAACAGGTCCGACCGGGTTGGAATGGTGGAAACTGGGCTAAAAATGGCAAACTGAGAATTCACCAAAAAAATTGTTGGAAAGCCGCTGGAACAGTCACCGGTAAGCCGCCGGAAAACTGTCAGAACATTCGCCGGGAAAGCTGCCAGGAAGCCGTCGGAAAGCCGAACGGCTGCTTGCACCGTGACTTGACACGTGGCAGCATCGGAGAAGGCCACGACGGCACATGCGTCTCGGGTCGAGGCACGGGTTTAAGTTCAGTTTGGGTCGTGTTTCGCGGGTCGCAAGCTTTGGTTGTAGGCTGTGCTATTGGGCCGAGCTAAGTTTTGGGCCTCAGTTTAGCAGGCTGGACAACGGATTGGTTATTGGGCCACTGTAGTGGACCGGTCTTAGGAAACTTTGGCCACGGGAATTCGATTCGGGTACCCGATCTAGGTCCGACCCAGATCCATTAGATCCTTTCTTCTTCACCCAAATGTCTGGTAACTTTGACCACGGGAGTTAGAGGGGCTCGTAGTCTATTATGTGTATAGGGTCAATCATGTATTTACTCAACATCAATATGTGAACTACCTCGTGTACTCCTGAGAGGTAGGGAGGTAGGGCTAACTTATACGCTATGGACCAATTCACTCAAGAATTTCAAAAGGTCGAATGAATCTAGGACTTAAATTGTCCTTAAGTCTAAACCTCAAGACATCTTCCATAGGTGCCAGCTTTAGGAATACCATGTCCCCTATCACAAACTCTAAGCTTCTACCCCTTAAATCGACGTAGTTCTTCTGTCTACTGAATTCTCTAGACAACTTCATTAATGACACAAACCAGCTCGGGTCCTACTAACTCTCTCTCATCTACTTCATTTCCAACATAGCGGGGACCTGCACCATTTCCCATACAAGGCCTCAACTGATGTCATTCGGCGTTCTGTTTGACCATCTGTTTAGATCACAAGCTCACCCTAACAAGCGTGGCTACGTCTCTCTTCATGCTCCTCTACCAGAAGTGTTTTTCTAAATCTTGATACATCTTAGTGCCTCTTGGGTGCATGGCAAATGACGAGTTATGTGCCTCTGTTAATTTTTTTTTTTTTAACTCTTCTATTGTCGGGCACATAGCATCCCTCGCACAATAATCCTTCATCTGAGGACTTAGGATCCTCTTGTTGGGAGGGAGGTAATAATTCTCTGTCTAAGTGTAAGTTGTATTGTGAGTTAAGAAAGCTACACTATAACTCCCTCGGTCACTACAGCTATGTTGGCCCGCTCGAAATCTTTTTTTTACCCTTACTTCTTTAGTAATAAGGGCCGACGAGTGGACCGTCTTTCTACTTAGGGCATCTGTGACCATATTTGCTTTTCCAGAGTGCTACTGTATATTTACATCGTAATCCTTCACCAATTTTAACCATCTTCTCTACCTCATATTTAACTCTTTCTAGTGAAAAAAATATTTTAAACTCTCGTGATTGGTAAAAATTTGGGTTTTCTTTCCAGTAGTTTCGTACTTTTTCTCTTGCTTCACATTGCCAAGTTGTCCTAATCTCCTTAATATCTTGCATACCAACTCTTAATATCATAAATGAGTCTTTTATTTTTATGTATATATATATATTTTTATTTATTTATTTATTTTTAATCCTTACATCAAATACCCCTAAAAACAACTTTGGAAAGGGTAAAACTCTATCCTAACTTTTCTCTTATCATATCACATGTTCCAATGTAATCTTCTTCATATACCGGTTTCGTCTCATTATTTTAATCAAGACAATCTCTTTCTTGAGAAGGCTTTCAATTCGCGGATTAGGGTCTTACGAGGCTTCCCTTCGTAACTTAAGTCCTTGTTAATTTGATAGGGTTCACAGTCCATTTATGTGAACGAGGTCTGTCAGGTAGTACTAGTCTATATGCCGTTGAACTTTCCGTTAATTTATCTCCAAAATTTCATTTAAGCTAGGGTCCTTATATTCTGTTTCCTATGATCGATGTACAGACGCATCGAGTCATCTTCCTACTTGACCATTAATGTCGGCGCAACTCAAGGAGGGACTTTATGACAGATAAAGCCCTTACCCAATAAGCCTTGTAATTACGTCTCAAGTTCCTTTAATCCTATTGATGCCATGTTATAAGGCTTTGGGGACGGGGTATTCTTGGTAGGTCTTCCGAAAATACGTTCGGGAACTCATTTACTACTGGTACGTTTCCTAGGGACTTTTCTTTTCCTCTTACCTCTACGACACATGTTAATATAGCCCGACCACCTTGTTAGACTAATCTCTTTGCTTTCATCATCAAGACTACCTTTAGAGTAGTCCCGGTACTTGTGCCTTTAAACTCGAAGTTAGGACCCTCCAGTGGTGAGAATACCACTTTCTTTTTATGACAGTCTATACCAGCACGACTTTCTGCTAGCCAATCCATGCTTAGTATTACGTCGAAATCGGTCATCTTTACTAGTATTAGGTGTATGCTTAGAGTTTGGTTTGCTAATATTGCTTGGTCATTCTTTACTCTATCCTTAATTACTAGGGTTCTAATTCGAACCCGGTCTCTAACCTCGAGGCTGGCCCTCTTCAGTTTCACCTCATCCTCTTCCTCTAGTAGGGGTTGTCCCCTTCCTCGTCTTACTCTTTCCCGTGGTCTAGGCAGCATGATTCTAGAAACCAAGATAGTATCTCTTAAGTCTAAGGCTCATCACTATGCATATATACTATTAAAAATACATATACTAAAGTCACATTATATTGCAAACAAAATCACTCAACATGCAACAAATCACATCATACTCTATAATAAATACATGAAATATCACAAAAATTTCAGTAATATCAACAGAAAAATGCATGCAGAGTTCGAAAATGTTTCTCTTTTCTAATCTTGTGCAAGGCGTACTTGACGATGACGGGCCATCGATGTTGGGACCATAGAATGTGTCAAACCTACATTATAGGCTAGTCTACAGAATCTAAAACCTAGAGCTCTAATACCGACACTAAATTTTCACATACTCAAAGTTGCTACTAATGTCTCATGCTCATCTCTTGAGGGGAAGCCCGAGAGAGAAAGCCCAAAAATAACAATATTGGCTAGCGGTGGGTTTGGGCCGTTACATTCATATCAATATATTACTCTCAAGAATTATGAAGGAAATAATGAAGGAAAAAAAATTTGATAAAGAAAAAGAAAGATCTAACATAGGCTAGGGGCACTTGGCAACTCATTGGTGGGGCATGATACCCAACCGAAATAACCGATTTTAGGTTGATTGGGTTAGTGACCTGAATAATCGAGTTCACCACCCAACTCAATCTAACATTTTATTTTTTGGGTTCGATTACATATATTATATTAATAATTAAAATCTCATATAATTAAAATATCAAATATTTATAAGTCAAAACTTTTACCAAAGTTAAATATTCAATATGCGATTAAAAAAATATCAACATGCAAACTCACAATTTATTTTAATTTGTTTTAAAAATTCAATTCAAATTGAAAAAATATTAACACAATTTTAATTAAGTGGTTCGAAGATTAGGTTGGTGAAGATCCAACTATCGAAAACGAAAAGACACTAGAATTTTACTGGATCTAATTTTCCAAGGTATTTTAGTAATTTTCCATTTTCTAAATATATTATTATTATTCAGAAAATAAAAAAAAAAATCAAAAAATTCTTTACCCTTGGTTGGTTATTGAGAATCACCCGCAATTTTTTGAAAATATTAGAAAAATCCATAAGGCGAAATAGGGATTTTGCTCTTCTTTTATTAAGTGAATTAAGCAAGATAGTTGATTGATAGTTTGTCACCTAAGTTGCTATAGAACCTATCACATCACTAAAATACACCTACGGGGAATAGGGCTAAGCGGAGCGAAATTTTTTTTTTCCATGAGATGGGAAATTCAAACTATTAGCCTCACACGATGTTTGTGAATAAGTGATTGTCTGATAATGAGCAAGGAATGTCCGTCTTTGATTGTCTGATAATGAGCAAGGAATGTCCGTCTTTGATTGTCTGATAATGAGCAAGGAATGTCCGTCTTTGATTGTCTCATAATGAGCAAGGAATGTCCGTCTTTGATTATCTCATAATGAGCAAGGAATGTCCGTCTTTGATTGTCTCATAATGAGCAAGGAATGTCCGTCTTTGATTGTCTCATAATGAGCAAGGAATGTCCGTCTTTGATTGTCTCATAATGAGCAAGGAATGTCCGTCTTTCTACTAAAGAGGATGCATTGAATTCATTCGATATTCAATCAAAATTTAATTATTTATCAAATTTTTATTTTGTTTCGTTATTCAAACAAAATTTGATTACTTTTAATTATTTAAATAAGAAATCTCCACAAATATTAGATTTAAATGATGATTTTATTGAGATAGAGTAATAGATCAATCAATAGAGATTAAATAATGACACGTAATAGGATCAAAGTAAATGACCATAGTGGGCGAGATATGTGTCAGCCAACCATTTACCCAAAGCAATCTCAGTTGCGGTATTCAAATGACCATGATCCCAGGAGAAGCCTTCAAATGTGGTCAAGTTTATAGGCAACTCCAAAGAGTCAATAGTAATGATGTCTGGAAGCTCTTTTTGGACGGCATCTTCAGCTTCTCTTACTGCTGGCAAATTATGAGTATCGTGCTTCATAAAAAAGTCATAGAGGGCTATCTTAACAATAATGACAGGTAAAAATCTAGGTTTTATATCATTGCGGATGTCGGTGATGAACTTCTTTAAGTTGTCTTTGTATCTTTGAGCAGTGTCATTCATAGCCGCATCGCTTTCTCCTTGATACCAAAACAAAGCACGCACAACTCCACCTTCTTTTTCTGATGTTTTAATTCGTTCAATGAAATTCTGGTAAAAAGTTGCACTAGGATTGCTAGCCTTCTTTTTCTGATGTTTTAATTCGTTCAATGAAATTCTGGTAAAAAGTTGCACTAGGATTGCTAGGGTTTTTTTTCTGATGTTTTAATTCGTTCAATGAAATTCTGGTAAAAAGTTGCACTAGGATTGCTAGGGTTTTTAATCCATTGTTCAATTAAAGTGCCACCCCTAGCACAAGGAACTAAACCCACGGTGCCTGCCTTTTGTCCAGCTTTTTCTTTCAACTGGTGAGCAAACGGTATTCCCAAACCAATCCCTGGAGTGTGGCCGATGTCAATCCCCAAATGGAGAGGTTCATGTGCTATCTCCCATTGGCGCTCAGAGTTCAACCGTAGGATGGATGGGTCGGATTGACACTCTAATGGGACCTTTCCATCCCACACAAGTTCGCCGTTTTGATTTTTCTCTACCCCACCTCGACCAGCCATGTTGCTCTGACCGGCAAGGATGAATATGTTTGTGGGAGAAGTAGCCCCTGAAAGGGAAGGGCTAAACAATATCATACACAACAAGATTGATAGTTTCAGCAAAACCATTTTGACCCTTGTGTCCGTGCAAATAGACACAAATGAATAAAAAGCTGATAACTTTTTTTGCGTCTATTTGCAGACACAACTACTCTCCGGTAAAACTCTTATCACTCCCTCTTCTATTTTATAATTGATCTATGTCTCTTCATTCCTTCCATCCTCACTTTTTATACTTAATTTTGATTCTAATTTTAGTATTATTTAAGTTTCAAAATCAATTTCAATCAGTCAATATTTGTGAATAGGAGTATTTTTCGATCTTAATTATCTTAGATCACACCCAATTTATCTAATATATCTATATTTAGTTGCATACAAATAAAACTTCAACCATTTTTTTTTTCATCAATCTTGTCTCACATGCCTTTTTCTATAGAATAAAAGATGAGATCTTTTGACATTAAAATATATTAGGGTTTTTCAATAGAATAAAAGATTGTAGGTTAACTTAAACCAAGTAATTGAACCTAGGAACATTCAACCAGAGCGAGCTTAAGAGTACCAAGGAGAGCCTAAACCGTCAACGAGCTATATTTGATGAGCTTTTTTATGCATCAATCACATGTACTATGTGGCTTTATTTATGTGCTATTATTTATGTTATGTGATATGAATGAACAATATGATATATGTATGTAATTTCTTTTATCTTTGATTAAGACTGCTATGTTGATGTGACCATGTTTATGCCCTTTGAGACACTATGACGTATCATGTATGATAAGAATGAATGAAACACCATGAATATGTATATACGTCTCGTATAGAATTTACAACATGACTAATACAATAGTATTATATCCATCGTTTCATTGAACGATGATTTTTAATTGGGATCTCGTACATGTTTAATGGGACCTCATACATGCAATATTATTCGTGTTTCTTTCTTTTCTGTCGGTTTTCAGTAGTGTGAATGTGAACTAGTCCATAGTCAGGCCTAAGGGGAATGTTAGCTAGCTGACATAGTGGATTCATGCAGACGTGTGTAATCCATGTGTAGAGAAGTATTATGCATCCAACTCTACTTGGAAGAGGAAGTAGAGCCCAAGGAATTAGGTCCCACTAATGATGATACATGTTATATGTGAATACATTTTCTAACCCGAACAATCGGGTCACTTAAGATTTATGTAAGCATTTTTCTCTTCTACCTCATCTACAAATTCAGTCTCTAAGAATCTTAATAAAATCTCAGAAGTTCGACTTTAAAGGAAAAATCAGGTTTTAAATTTCTCGTATCGAGTGTTACAATTCTCCCCTCCTTAAAAACTTTCGTTCTCAAAAGTTCTAATGCCCAATTACAAGAGTATGACGTTCTCTATTAGGTTTGATTTAGATTTAATTTAGTTATTTGAATTAGATTTGATTTAGTTATTTGATTTAGATTTAGTTGTTTACGTATATTCTGTAACCCTATATAATAGCCAATTTCATTCAAAAGGATAGGAGGAGAGATTTCTCCCCATTCTTACCATATTTCCAGTTTGCCATGTCCTAGACTTAGCCAAATTAAAACCAGAAGCAATAGTCTTAAAACCAGAAGAAACAGTCTTCTACGTGTGTCGTAATAAAAGTATGTCGATGGAGAGTTCATTTGTGCAGTCTGCAATTCCAAAATTTGATGGGTACTATGATCATTGGGCGATGCTCATGGAAAACTTTTTGGGTTCAAAAGAGTACTGGGGTTTGGTGGAGAATGGGATTCTTGTAGCAACAAAAGACATCGTTTTCACAGATGTCCCGAAGAAGCACATTGAAGATCAGAAGTTGAAAGATTTGAAAGCAAAGAATTATCTATTTCAAGCATTAGATCATTCGATCTTGGAGACAATCCTCAACAAGGATATAGCAAAGAACATATGGGATTCTATGAAGCAGAAATATCAAGGTTCGACACGGGTAAAGCGTGCACATTTGCAAGCTCTTCAGAAGGAGTTTGAAATGCTTCACATGAAGGCAGGAGACTTTGTGAATGAGTATTTTGCTCGGACCCTTAGCATAGCCAACAAGATGAATCTAAATGGTGAGAACAAAGAAGATGTTGAAGTAGTTGAAAAGATTCTGAGATCTATGACTGCCAAGTTTGATTATATTGTGTGTTCCATTGAGGAGTCCAAGGATACAACCATCTTAACCATTGATGAGTTGCAAAGCAGCCTGCTTGTGCATGAACAACGCATGAGTTCTCATTTTGAAGAAGAATACGCTTTGAAGATCACTCATGGTTAACAATCTGGAGGAAGGGGTCGAGGTCGTGAAAGTTTTAGAGGTAGAAGAAGGGGATGAGACAGACAAACCTTCAACAGAGCCATAGTGGAGTGCTATAATTGTCACAAGCTAGGACATTTTCAATGGGAATGTCAAAGCAAGGAGAAGGAGACAAACTATGCAGAGACTCAAGAAGAGATGTTGCTGATGGCTTACGTGAATATGAATAAGGGCCAATAGAGAAGATATGTGGTTCCTTGACTTGGGATGTAGCAATCATATGTGTGGGAAGAAGGAATATTTTTCAGATTTTGATGGAAGCTTCAGAGATTCAGTGAAGCTGGGCAACAACTCAAGTAGGGTTGTGACAGGAAAGGGTAATGTACGGCTGAAGGGAATGGAAGCATACAGATAATCACAGGAGTGTTCAATGTGCCCAAGCTGAAGAACAATTTGTTGAGTATCGAGAAATTGCAAGCAAAGGGGCTTACCATTTTGTTTCAAAATGGAACGTGCAAGGTGTTTCATCCTAGAAGAGGTTTAATCATGGAGACAAAGATGTCTTCGAATCGAATGTTCGTACTGCATGTTATATCTCAGCCTGTAGCATTCACATGTTTCAATACAATCACAAAAGATATTGAGCAACTCTCGCACCGTAGATATGGACATTTGGGCTTTAAGGGATTAAAGACTCTTCAGAAAGGAATGGTGGATAGTTTACCACAACTCAAGTCAACATTGAGACTATGTAAAAATTGTCTGGTGGGAAAACAACAAAAACAAACCACAAGAAAAGGGAGTTGATTACTTTCACAAATTACTTTAGCAGAAAAACATGGTTTATTTCTTAATAAAAAATCAAAAACCTTTGCTGTATTTAAAAACTTTAAAATTCATGTTGAGAAGGAAACAAACTCATTTATTAATGCCTTACAAACTGATCGAGGAGGAGAGTTTACATCACAAGAATTCACCAATTTTTGTGATGTAAATGGTATACAAAGACAACTGACAGCTGCATACACACCACAGCAAAACGGAGTTGCGGAACAAAAAAATAGAACTATTATGAATATGGTTCGTAGTATGATTTTATAAAAGAAAATTTCGAAAAGTTTCTGGCCTGAAGCAGTCAACTGGACTGTGCATGTACTAAATCGAAATTCAACATTGGCTGTTAAAAATAAAACTCCAGAAGAAGCTTTGAGTGGAGTCAAACCTTCGGTTGAGCATTTTAGAGTTTTTGGATGTATTTCTCATGTTCATGTGCTTGACAGTAAAAGAACTAAGTTGGATGATAAGAGTTTGAGTTGTGTTTTGCTGGGAGTTAGTGAAAAGTATAAGACTTACAGACTCTATGATCCAACTTCACAAAGGATCATAATAAGTAAGGATGTTGTATTCGAGGAAGATAAGAGTTGGGACTGGGTAAGACCTATGAAGAATCCATTATGTGGGATCTAGAATGGGGTGATCAAGAGGAGGCAACAGATGTTTTGTGACGAAAATGAAGAAAGGAGCGAATCTGATATAGAAGCTGCAGAGGAAAATATTTTCTCTGGCTCTTTGGCTGAAGCAAGCTCTCCTAGCTCGAATAATGGGAGGAATAGGAAACCACCAGTTTGGATGAGAGACTATGAAACAGGAGAAGATCTTTCTGAAGAAGATAATGAAGCTCACTTGGTCATGTCTACCACTACTGATCTTGTAAACTTTGAAGACGCATTGAAGAGTGAGAAATGGAGGCAAGCCATGAATCTGGAAATGAAAGCAATAAACAGAAATGACACATGGGAATTGATGGAGTTACCTGAGGGCGGAAAGAAGGTTGGAGTAAAATGGATTTATAAGACGAAATTCAATGAAAATGGGGAAGTCGACAAATACAAGGCTAGGCTTGTAGCAAAGGGGTATACTCAACAGCATGGGGTAGACTATACTGAAGTATTTGCATCTGTTGCGCGCATGGAGACAATTCGTTTGGTGGTAGCACTTGCAGCTCAAAGAGGCTGGTCCATCTATCAGATGGACATGAAATCTACATTTCTATATGGTGACTTAAATGAAGAGGTCTTTGTGGAGCAACCCTGTGGATATGTGCGAAAGGGACATGAGCAGAAGGTTTACAAGTTAAAGAAAGCACTCTAAGGGCTTAAGCAAGCTCCATGTGCTTGGTACAGCCGTATAGAAACCTATATTATGACGGAAGGTTTTGAGAAGTGTGACTATGAGCATACTTTGTTCATCAAAAGAGGAAAAGAAGTCAAAGTATTAATTGTAAGTCTCTATGTCGATGATCTCACGTTTACTGGAAATGATGAATTAATGTTTACAGAGTTCAAAATTTCATGAAAAATGAGTTTGACATGACAGATCTTGATAAGATGAGGTATTTTCTTGACCTTGAAGTCTTACAAAATTCTAGTGATATTTTTGTAAGTCAGAAGAGCTATGCTTTGGAGGTGCTGAAACGGTTTGGAATGGACAAAAGTAATTGTGTTCATAATCCTATTGTCCCGGGATGCAAACTTATGAAAGATGAAGATGGAATAAACGTGGACAAAACTTACTACAAGCAAGTTGTAGGCAGTCTTAATTATCTCACAGCAACTCGACTAGACATAATGTTTGTAGCGAGTTTGATTAGTAAATATATGGAGAATCCCACTGAGCCTCATTTACCGGCAGCAAAAAGGGTACTACAATATTTGAAGGGAACATCTGGGCTTGGAATTTTCTATCGGAAGGGAGGAGATGATGATTTTGTTGCATACACAGACAGTGATTACGCTGGAGATTTGGATGAGACAAAGAGTACTTCAGGCTGTGTGTTCTTATTGAGTTCTGGAGCAGTATTATGGTCGTCAAAGAAACAACCAATAGTAAGTCTATCTTCCACATAGGCAGAATTCATAGCTGCAGCTTCATGTGCATGTCAGGCTATGATTAAAAAGGGTGTTGGAAAAGCTGGGTCAGAATCAAGACAAGTCAACTATTATTCGTTGTGATGGTAGCTCTGCTATCAAGCTTTCAAAAAACCCAGTAATGCACGGTCGGAATAAGCACATAGATGTGCGTTTCCATTTCCTTCAATAGCTCACAAAGGCTGGCACTGTGGAGTTGGTGCATTGTGGCACACCGGAACAGTTAGCTGATGTGATGACCATACCACTAAAATTAGATGCTTTCTTGAATTTGAGGAGTCTGACGTAGATATAAATAGATTACTATTTGTATTACTATTTGTGTTCAGGGAGGAATTGTTAGGTTTGAGTATTACTATTTGTGTTCAGGGAGGAATTGTTAGGTTTGATTTAGATTTTAGTTATTTGATTTAGATTTCCTTGTGTTCCGTGTATTATGTAATGCTATATAATAGTCAATTTCATAGAATGAGAGATTTCTCTCAATTCTTGTGATATTTCCGATTTTCTCTCTATTCTTACATTCTCTCGTAATTCTACCGACCCATGACTACTAACATCCGCTCGTTACACATCAACCTATGGATGATGAAGACGTATCAAACCACATACTCCTCTTGGGAACAATTCCTCGGGATCCCTGTCCTTGTACATGTTTTCAACAATTAGGGTGCTCCTAGAGCTACCCGCCTTTGATGTTTCACCCGCCTTTGTTTTTTAGAAAATTAATTTTAATTTGTTTTTTAGAAAATTTTAGAAGGTTCATGAAAATCTTGAATATATCCGTATGCCCTAACTTGGTTTAGATTCCATCTTTGTCTTAGAACAACTGAAAATTTTTGAATATATCTTTATTTCCTTACAAAGAGGCCTTACAAATTACAAAAAGTTATCATTTGGAAGATGTTTAAGCCTTAATATCATAAAGAGTTCTAAGGACATTTTGGTCATTTCTCCCTAATTTTTGGTTTAGACTCTGATATAAAGTTACATGATATTTGGAGGTCATTTATATCATGAATTGAAAATAAAGTTACTTAAGAGCAAATCGATTGGTTAAGGGTCTTGACTCACCGATGTCAAGCAATACACAATAATAACCTAGCTGATAGTTTGTCTTGTCATTTGTTTTATACTAAAAATTTTGCTTATTAGGATTTATAGTCCTTATATTTTAATCCTTTTTCTTACTTTATAATAAAATTTTAAACCATTTTCATTTATAAATACCTCTCCGAACCAATGGTTATCTTGATTCATTAGAAATTGAGAAGTAAGATAATTTCTCGTTGAATTACGTACTTAACAAATAAATCTCAGTTTCAAGAAATAATATCTTCCACCAAGATAAGGACTATAAATGATGATATAAATGGAACGCTTTCTACTATTCAAGAACCGATGGAACGCTTTCTACTTCAAGACCAAATATTAAATTTGGTATTATTTGTTTTTAATTGGTGCAATCAACCACTTCTACCTTGTATTAAGTATGTTAAGGTTTAGATAGAAATGATTTAAATGATTTTATTAAGATAGAATAATAGATCAATCCATAGAGATTAGAGAATGACAGATAATAAGATCAAAATAAATGACCATAGTGGGCGAGATATGTGTCGGCCAACCATTTACCCAAAACAATCTCTGTTTCCGTATTAAAATGACCATGATCCCACGAAAAGCTTTCAAATGTGGTAAAGTTTACAGGCAACTCCCGAGAGTCGATAGTAATGATGTCTGGAAGCTCTTTTTGGACTGCATCTTCAGCTGCTCTCACTGCCGGCAAGTTATGAGTATCGTGCTTCATAAAAAAGTCATAAAGGGATATCTTAACAATAATGACCGGTAAAAATCTAGGTTTTATATCATTGCGGATGTCAGTGATGAACGTCTTTAAGTTGTCTTTGTATCTTTGAGCGGTGTCATTCATAGCCGCATCGCTTTCTCCTTGATACCAAAACAAAGCACGCACAACTCCACCTTCTTTTTCTGATGTTTTAATTCGTTCAATGAAATTCTGGTAAAAAGTTGCACTAGGATTGCTAGGGTTTTTCATCCATTGTTCAATTAAAGTGCCACCTCTAGCACAAGGAACCAAACCCACAATGCCAGCCTTTTGTCCAGCTTTTTCTTTGAACTGGTGAGCAAACGGTATCCCCGGACCAATCCCTGGAGTGTGACTAATGTCAATCCCCAAATGGAGAGGTTCATGTGCCATCTCCCATTGGCGCTCAGGGTTCAACCGTAGGATGGATGGGTCGGATTGACACTCTAATGGGACCTTTCCATCCCACGCAAGTTTCCCATTTTGATTTTTCTCTACCCCACCTCGCCCTGCCATGTTGCTCTGACCGGCAAGGATGAATATGTTTGTGGGAGAAGTAGCCCCTGAAAGGGAAGGGCTAAACAATATCATACACAACAAGATTGATAGTTTCAGCAAAACCATTTTGACCCCTTGTGTCGGTGTAAATAGACACAAAATGAACTAAAAGCTACTTTTTCTTGTTTAAAAGAATGGATAACTTTTTGTGTCTATGTGCACAAACACAACTACTCTCCCGTTCAAACGCTTATCACTCTCCTTCTACTTTATAATTGATCGATGACTCTTCCTTCCTTCCCTGAGTGATCCTCACATTTTATACTTAATTTTGATTCTATTTTTAGTATTATTTAAGTTTCAAAATCAATTTCAATCCGACAATATTTGTGGATCTAGAGTATTTTTCGATCTTTTTTATCTGGGATCACACCTAATTTTTCTAATATATCTATATATAGAAGTATAAAAATAAAACTTAGACCTGTATTTTTTTTTTCATCTTTTATATTGTTTAAAGCTCGTAATTATAGTTTTCTAATATATTTAAGCTCATTCTTCTAAATGGATGAATATCATGGGTTAAATCAAATCAAGTGAAACTGAACCTAGGAACGGTCTATCAAAGCGAGCTTAAGAGTACCAAGGAGAACCTAAACCGTCAATGAACTAGAATTTGATGAAATTTGTTTATGCATGAATAATACGTACTTTTTGGCCTTATTTCAATGCTATTATTTATGTTATGTGATCCTGAATAATTTATGTGATGTATGTATGCATTTTCTTTTATCTTTGATTATGACTGATACGTTGATGTGACCATGTTCATGCTCTTCGAGACACTATGATGTAACATGTATGATAAGAATGAATGAAATACCATGAATATGTATGTACGTCTTGTATAGAATTTACAACATGACTAACATGGAAGTATTGCATCCATCATTTCATTGCTCATTCATTTGATATTATTCGTCTTTCTTTCTTTTCTGTCGGTCTTCAGTAGTATGAATGTGTGCTAGTCCATAGTCAGGCCTAAGAGGTACGTTAAGTAGTTGGAATAGTGGATCCATATGCACGTGTGTAATCTAGAAGTATTATGCATTCAATTCTACTTGGAAAATGAAGTAGAGCTCAAGGAACAAACATAAAATTAGGTTCCACCAATGATGATACAATGTGTGTGAATACATTTATAACTTGAACAATCGAGTCACTTAGTATTTTAAATACTCATCCTATGTTCAACATTTTTCAGGTAAATGCAAGAATTTCATATACGGACGATTGCACCAACAGAGGCCGTGCAAGAACTTCATATTTAAATCCATAAAAAAAAAATGATCTTTATATAAATTGTTCGTGCAAATCTGTCATAACATACATCTAGTGTTGAAATATCATCACTAGTCCAATAGAGTCAAGCCCAATAATTGTACGAGCTCATCATATATTTATTTTAGTAGAGATTTTAGGAGAAAAAGATCTAGATATTTTAGGAAAAAGATTCAGATTTGTTAGGTCTAGATTTAAATTTGTTAGATCTAGATTGAGAGTAGGCTACGGTATAAATACCCCTCCACCCTATCTAGGTTATTCATCCAAGAAATCCAAAAACAATAAAGAGTATAGTATTCTACAGAGTGTCTTGTATTCTCTTCTCGATTGGTGTTAATAAAGAGTGCGAGTGTTTCCCACAGAGAGTTATGTTCAACATTTGGTATCAGAGCGAGGTCAGTGTAGGTTATCTGATCTCTTAGAATCCTTAGTATGCTCTGTGGTTGCAGCTTTGTCTGATCTTCCACATCAGAAACGATTTCTTGAGATTAGTAGTGAGTGAGTTTCTTTTGTGTCGTGAGAAATCTGTGACTCTGCAAGTCTTGTGTCGAAAGAGCTTGTTTGGTATTACTGAGGTATGACCAACACGATAGGTGATTTCCAAATCGTTAGAGGAATCAAGAAACTCAGCAACAACAACTACAACACGTGGGCAACATGCATGATGTCCTATTTACAAGGACATGATCTTTGGGAGATCGTTGTCGAGTGCGAAACTACGCCGCCAGAGGATGATTCGAACGGCGCCTTGCGCAAATGAAGAATCAAAGCATGCAAAGCAATGTTTTCCTTGAAGACCACAATCGGAGAAGAGATGTTAGAACATATTTGGGATGACAAGACCCAAAAGAAGCATGGGACACGTTCGTGATGTTGTTCTCAAAGAAGAACGATACGAGGCTACAACTTCTGGAGAATGAGTTGTTGTCAATTTCACAACGTGACATGACGATTGCTCAGTACTTCCACAAGGTCAAATCAATCTGTCGGGAGATTACTAAACTAGACCCAAAGTCTGCCATTGTAGAATCTCGAATGAAGAGGATTATAATCCATGGATTGCGACCAGAGTATAGAAGCTTTATTACTGCTGTACAAGGATGGCCTACTCAACCATCACTTGTAGAGTTTGAAAATTTGTTAGTCAGCCAAGAAGTCATGGCTAAACAAATGGGAGGCTTCACGTTGAAGGGTGAAGAAGAAGCACTCTACACAAGTGAAAGTCGGAGCAATAATAGGCCGTCTACCAAACGTGGATACAATGGTGACAAAAGAAGAAACCACCAAGGAACTGCACAACCTGAGAGAGCTCAAAAGAACGACAACAAGAGTTTCCAAAGAAAGAGATTTGAAGGTATTTGCTATAATTGCGGGAAAAAAGGCCACATGTCTAAAGATTGTTGGTCCAGGAAAAAGTCGGTTGAAAGAAATGTGGCAATATCCAAAAAGAAGATAGAGGATGAATGGGATGCAGAGGTACTATGTCTAATAATAGAAGACGAGCTAGCACTCATGGCAATGATGGAAGAGCATATCGATTATGAGGATGACTGGATCATTGATTCACGATGCTTAAACCACATGATTGACGATCAAACCGGTGCAATAGAAGAGGGGTGGCCCTCAGAGAAGAAAGTATTACCAGGCCTTGAGCAAATTGAAGAAATTCTTCTACAGAACGCGGGGGAGCAAACTGAAGAAATTCTTTTACAGAACACAGAGGAGCAAACTGAAGAGATTCTTCCACAAAAGATGTGGGAGCAGATTGTACACATTTGCTTAAGTGTTGATGTGCCTGAAGATTCAAGTGACACTAGTGTTGATGAGCAAGAAGTGACTCAACCAATCGAGCCTAGTGAAAATGAAATGTCATCTCAACAACTCAGACATTTAGAAATAATCCTAAAGGCAAATCCAGAGTATGCCAACACAGTAGAAGGCGAAGTTAATGAGCCGGAGACATATGAAGAAGCATCACAAAACTCAACTTGGCAGAAAGGGATGGAGGAAGAAACTATAACCCTGGAACAAAATCAGACTTGGAAATTAGTGCCAAAACCAAGAGATACCAAACTCATCTCTTGCAAATGGGCTTACGAAATAATGTGTCCCCGGATGGATCAATCGTGAGATACAAAGCTCAGACTATAGATTCAGGGTTCTCTCAAGAATATGGACTAGACTATGATGAAACATTCAGTCCAGTGGAAAAGATCATTATCGTACAAGTTCCTCGTAAATAAAGATTGGAAATTATGGCAGATGGATATGAATAATGCTTTCTTGCAGGGAGAGTTAAACAGAGAGTTCTACATGGACCAACCGAAGAAATTCAAAAATGAAGTTGGAGGTTTTATTCAATATATGCAAAATCCGAAGAAGCCTCATTTGGATGCGGCTCGACAGACCTTGAGATATGTCAAAGGAGACCACGATACCCGAAGATCAATCACTGGGTATGTGTTCAAGCTCGGTTCAAGAACAATTTTTTGGTGTAACAAAAGACAACCAACAATATCTTTGTCAACTATAGAAGCAAAGTACAGAGCAGCAGCGGGAGCAGCTCAGGAAAATACATGGTTAAAACTTTTGATGGAAGATTGACACCAGAAAATTGAGTATCCAATACCACTTCATTGCAACAATCAATCTGCGATTCGCCTAGCAGAAAACCCAGTGTTTCATGCTAGAACAAAGCATGTGGAGGTGCACTACCATTTCATTATAGAGAAAGTCTTAAAGGAAGAAATGCAGCAGATCAAGACAGATGACCAAGTGGCAGACTTGTTTACAAAAGGGCTGAATACTGGCAAACATGAGAGGTTTCGTTGTCAGCTCAACATGGTGCAGCGAATGAGAACTAGTGCTGAGGGGGAGTGTTGAAATATCATCACTAGCCCAATAATTGTACGAGCCCATCGTATATTTATTTTAGTAGAGATTTTAGGAGAAAAAGATTTGTTAGGTCTAGATTTAGATTTGTTAGGTTTACATTGCGTAGGCTACAATATAAATATTCCTCCACCCTACCTAGGTTATTCATCCAAGAAATCCAAAAACAATAAAGGGTAGTAGTATTCTACAGAGTGTCTTGTATTCTCTCCTCGATTGGTGTTAATAAAGAGTGCGAGTGTTTCCCACAGAGAGTTGTGTTCAACATGTAGTAGTAGCTTTATTTATTATTTTTGTTTAAAAAAATAGGATCATTACATCTATTGTTGACGTGATTATAAGTCCAGTAGGATATTCTAGAGCTGGGCGTTTTAGTTACCATTGAATTTCTCTCGAACATACATGGTCGTCTATTTATCTTCTGCCCACTGTCAATTTCCATGTGTTTGTACTATCATAACGCATTCAAAGTCGGTGTTTCTTAAATTCTTATTGTTCTTGGACCTTACGTCTTCTCTGACAAGATTTGTTCAAAATGATCCCTTAAAACAGAATAAATATTTTTAGAAGTGACACACCTAAATGTTGAAATAAATGGAAGAAATGTATTATTGAATCCATAAATCATACTTTCGATTCTTTCTCAATTTTAGATCAATTCTAATGAATTAAAGTCCGTATCAACAGAGATTATCTCTTAGAAACTTCTATAAAGAATGCTCAACCAAAAAACGCTCCAAAAATGTCAGATATGAAGGTTCACGATTTTCCAACACTTTTTCTCGAAGAAACTAAACCTCTTCTCTAATTTTTTTTTTTTCCCTTTTTCTTCTTCCTTTTCTTTCTTCCCGATCAATTAAGTTCATGCTAGGGTAAATACTAAATCGGCTAATTAAGGGATTGATATAAGGGCCTTTGGGAAGCCCATCGCAAAGCCATGAGAGCTTGTGCTTAAAGTGGACAATATCATACTATTGTGGAGATCAATGATTCCTAACATGGTATCAGATCCATACCCTTAAATTAGTCATGTCAATAGAATTCTCAAATATCGAACAAAGAAGTTGTGAGGCTCGAAAGTGTAATCAAAAGTGACTCAAGTGTCGAACAAATGGTGTACTTTGTTTGAGGGCTCCAGTGAAGAAGTCGAGCCTCGATTAACGGGAGGTTGTTCGAGGGCTCTATAGATCTCAGGAGAGGCTTTATGGTGTATTTTGTTCGAGGGGAGGATTGTTGAGGATTATTGGGAGAGGAGTCCCAAATCGGCTAATTAAGGGGTTGATCATAAGTTTATAGGTAAAGGAATACATCTCCATTGGTATGAGGTAGAGCTTATAGTTAGCGTGGACAATATCATACAGTTGTGAAGATCCGTGATTTCTAACAATATAGACCCTTTTAATAGCAAGGGGCGGAAAAATATTCATTTTTCTTCTTTATTACCTAAAAATTCCTTCATCTCTGATAATAAAGCTGCAAGTAACGTGCATAGAACAATAAATGGACCAACAGCTCTATTTATGACGAGGACATTATATAGGTCTTATTAGAGAGTTGTCAACTAATGTCTAATCGAGAATTTGTCTAGACAGTGTCCATATATGCTTTATGAGTTATGAGCTGCGGTGATAACGAGGTCAACCTCTCACTTATATGTTTATGTATGATTTGAAAAACGATTGAAAAGAATAGTAAAGAGTTAACTAGATTGTAAGATTTCACATCGGTTGGAGATGGGAACGAAACATCTCTTACAAGGGTGTGAAAACCTCTTCTTAGTAAATTCGTTTTAAAACCGTGCGGATAACGCGATACGTAACAGGTTAAACCGAATAATACTTATTAGTGGTGGGCTTGAGCTATTACAAATGGTATTAGAGCCAAACACTAGATGGCGTGCCAGTGAGAACGCTGGCCCCCTAAGGGGGTGGATTGTGAGATCTTATATCGGTTTGAGAGTTGAATGAAATATTCCTTAAAAGGAGGTGGAAACCTTTCCCTATTAGATGTGTTTTAAAATCATGAGATTGACGACTATATGTAATGTGTCAAAACGAACAATATCTGGTAACGGTAAGATTGAGCTCTTACATAGATTATCTAAGAACCCTGAGTAATCCTAATGAGATAGATGAACTCCAAGGAGTTATTATCGATGGGCTTCACCTAGCTGGATTATGAGAAATGATGAGTTCCACCGAAAATGAGTTTAATTGCTTAGATACATGGTTTTTGGGTATGAAATAAGACGATGAATGGTTCAACTTAAAAATGAATTAAAAGCCTGTAAGTAAATTATTTACGGAATATTTTTATACTCATTTAGACTACTTTTGTTTTTTATATAGAACTCGAGCAATAGCACAATCAAGACAAGGGCATGCACGAGCCATAAGACTACAAATCAATATAAATCTAAGTTATGATACGTTTAATTTGTTAAATATGAGTTTATAAAAGATCAATTAAGTAACAAAAATGTTAAATTATAGGTTAAATTATATTTAAAATGTTACTTTTCTTCGCCAAATTTTCTTTAAAAAATTATTTTATAGAATAAATATTTGATTATCAATAAAGTGGGGGCATAAAAGTAATTTGGCATGCAAGGCTTTTTCTTGCTCACGTGGCAGGTAAAAAGAAGACCTTATATTTCAAATTTGAAACTTGTTGGGCCCATTTTTTAAAATTCCCTCAAAAGGACTGTGCACCAACGGCTTGATTTCTCATATTAGGGTTCATCTCCACAACTGTATCTCTTCCTTTTACAGTCTCTCCGGCGATTTCGACTGTGCCATTTTCCGACTACCCCGTGGGGGTTCTTTGTTTATTCGATTTGGAAGACGACTCATCAATTACGGCCTCAAGAACTGCGTTTGCCCCTGAAACCATACGTCCTAGGACAGTAGAACTGCATTGCTTATTCATATTCAGTTTGATAGAATAGAAGTAAGAAGGTTGCGTTTCAATGGATTATTCTTCAATAAATGGACTCCATAATTTTGGTTTGACTCTCGCATCAAGAAGAGCTGAAGAAGCTGGTTGGTTTTCTTTTTCTTCCGTTCTGGAATCTTGTTGATCTATTCATTATTCATTTGTTCCTTTTTTCCCCCTCCTTTATGCTACTTGTGAAGTAAGTAATCTTAGGTTACCAATCTTGTCCTAGTCTGATCTTGATTCCTGTGTTTTTCTAGATTTCTGATAGATGTGGTGGTTTGTATTTGAGAATCCATTGGGTAATTGAAGTCTAATTGTTTAATTTTACAGCTTGGAGGCGGTATGAAGCTGTTAGGTGGCTTGAAAGCTTTGTTGGCCCACTCGGCCTGCCTACTCAGCCATCAGAGATGGAGTTTATTTCTTGCTTGAGAAATGGCCTTGTCTTGTGTAATGCAATTAACAAGATTCAACCAGGATCAGTGCCCAAGGTTTTGTAATTGTTATTGATTTTCTTTTTGAAACTTGTGTGGCCAACTTCATTTTCGGACCATCACTTATATTCTTGTTAATAAATTGAAGGTGGTTGATAACCCATGCCCTTTACAATCACTTACGTGGGAGTGTCAGCCATTGCCTGCCTATCAATACTTTGAGAACGTTCGGAACTTTTTGGTTGCTGCAAGAGAGCTAAATCTTCCTGCTTTTGAAGCTTCAGATTTAGAAAGGGTATTTTTCTTCAATTTGAATGTATGTGAGCTTTTCTGTTATATGTTACTGAGTCCTGAAACCATGACTTTTCCCTTAGGATACATTTGAGGCAAAGGTAGTGGATTGTGTTTTGGCTTTGAAATCTCTTCATGAGTCCAAACAAATGAGTAATGAAAATGGATTTCACAAACACGTGAAATCATCTCCTCTGGTTTTACATTCTGCTAAGAAGACGCTTCCAAGACCTTTGTCCACAGTTTCATTGGGCTCTTGTAGACGCTTGGATATGTCTGCGATGAGTGAGAAACGACACCCTGTTGGAAGCGAAAATGCAGAACTTGAAGGTTTGAGCAGCCTTTCCTCTATTTATGCTTGTATTGTAGCACATTCATGCTAAGTCGACTAGAAGATGCATGTAAAGATGATATGAGATAGAATTGAAAGTCAGCCTTTTCAATTATATGGTACTCTATCATGATTGAGCACTGGTTTTATCATACTCTAACACTGTGTTTTCTGTGACTTGTCTAGAACTAATTGTCAAGTCACTCGTTGATTGCCTGGTTCAAGAAAAGGAAAATTTTGATGGGGACCTTCTTGTTTCTCTAAGAAATGGAGATAAGGTTGATTATAAGTTTATTGCTAATTTTAAGGTTAGTTTTTACTTGTTTTCTTTCGTTTATGACTTCCTAGCTTATATACAGGATCCAGTTAGGTTATTCCAAAAGGTTGTATCAATTTGTTCAGACAAATCGCTTCAAGAAAGCTTTTCAGAGGTCAGTTTTTTAGATTGAGAAAATGACTTACACTATACTTATTTTCTCTAAAAACCCATAGTTCCTACTATTATAAAAGTAAAAGTTGACCAGTTGGAATGTGAGACTCACTGTGAATTGTGATGAATGAAAGGGACATCCATCCATCCACCTAGTATTGTTGTATACTACTACATTAATCCAGTATCCTTATTATTAAGAATGATGCACATGATCCTGATCGTATGACACTAAATTTCATCTAGTTATAGAAGATTTATGTTATACAACCATTTTCTTTATTTGCTTTCCAACCAGAAAGCTCAACTGCAAGTCTTTTGAAAATTGGATCTTGTTCATCTGAATATCTCTTTTTCCTTTGTCAAGTATGTTTTCATAAAAATTCTATCATAACTGAAAAGTATCTACCTTTTTCTTTTCCAAAAGTTTGATACAGGTTTAAAAGATGAATTAAAAGAAAGAAGCAGCTTCCTAGCCCGTTCAGATATAGTTTTAGATGACATTACGACCCTTGACAATTCACAGGTATGCATATTTTGTTTGTTTTGCTTTTCTTGAACTATATTGTTTTCTTTCTTCAAATGTAAATAATTCTTTAAGATTTGGGTAAAGAGTCTATTTGGTTGCTCAATTTCAAAATTGACAATTGAATACCTAAACCCATCAAATGATGGAAAACTAGGTTAGTGCATATTTGATAACATAAATAAGGGAGAAATCACTTTATACCCCTAAACTTTGTGGGTTGGATCGATTAAAGCTCTATATTAATAATTGTATCAATTCATAGTTCAAATGGATAAGTTATTATATTCTCGATCATAAAGTCAGTTTACCGCTCGAACTGTTTTTGATAAGTGAATTAATTGTATTAGTTAAAGCTCTTAATTTTCATAAGTGAATTAATTTAACCTTTGTCGTATTAGTTATTGAGTTAGTTGGTTAGTTACCTTTTAATTCAGGTAGTTAGTTTTGTAATAGCTGGACATTTTGTGTACACACAACGTATTTATATTACCTCATACTAATCAATATGCATGCTGATTTAATACTCACAATGTTAATACTAATATAACTAGTTTAGATTGATATACCGAATATAATTTATTTTCAACTTCATCAAATATGCTAACGTCAGCTTATGCATATTCCTAGAAGCGATGCAAAGCTTGCTACAAAAAGAAAAGCTGCAATCACGGCGAACTATTTTATACTCAAGAGAAGGAACTTTTGGTAATTTCTTGTCTTTCTCATCTAATCTGTATGCATTGTTTTTTGGATGTTAACTAGTTTTGTCAGACGCATGGAAATAGTGGAGAGGCCTGAATTATTGGTAAATTGTGTTGAAAATGGATGACTTGAATATGTTTTTTCATTGTTTAAATATTGCCCTTCAAATATAAATTTGTTAATATGATTTTGAAAATGCATTTATATTTGTTCTGTTTAGTTGGACTGTAGTCTTATAGCTTTTTTATTGCTTCAAATTCTTAAGTACGAGGGTTCCATTTGAAACTCCAAATGATGCATAAATGAAATAGAGACATCACGAGTATGTGCCTCTATGAAGCTGGATTGTTGTATAATATCTTCTTTATCATACAGGATCTCAAAGCTCTTCTATCTAAAACAAAGTTGGAATTTTATGACTTGCAGTCTCAGTTACAAAGAGACTTAAAGGACCTAGGTAATTTTGCAATTAGAACAACATTTTTCCTTTATTTGAATTAGGGAAGGCACTTGAAGTGCCTGAAGTTATATTTTTCATGAACCTATTGTCAATATTAGTCTCCTTTTTCCTCATACTTTCTTTCAGGGTTTGACTTTGTTGATAATTCTCAAGTCGTTTCTTTTTGGGTTTCAGAAAATCAAGTGCAAGAGCTATCAAATGCTGCTCTTGGTTATCATAATGTGGTTCAGGAGAATAGGAGCCTGTATAACATGGTCCAAGATTTAAAGGGTTAGTATGCCTAATGATACAGACGTACAAACAAATCTTTTGACTACCAATTTGATCAGAGATCCTCAAATAATCAAAATGTTCTTATCTTTATTTTATTTAGGCAATATTCGAGTTTACTGCAGAATAAGGCCCTCGTTCAATTGTTCATCAAAAGATGTGATAGAATTTATTGGGGAGGATGGTTCATTAATGCTATTGGATCCATTAAAACCCAAAAAATACGGAAGAAAGGTTTTTCGGTTTAATCGTGTATTTGGCCCAGCTGCAAAGCAAGGTATATCCTTTATGGTAGTTTATAATGTTACCGCTACTCGTTTGCTGACAAGTGCTTCTTTTATTTATGTTGTTCAGATGATGTCTTTAAGGATATTCAACCATTAATTAGATCTGTGATGGACGGTTACAATGTATGCGTATTTGCCTATGGTCAAACTGGATCAGGAAAAACGCACACCATGGTAAGAAGATATCCACGTTTGCAGATTTCGTCTCATTCCAAGCATTTCCCTTTGTAAATAACTAATGCTTCGTAACAAAGAATGAAGTATCTTAAAAGAAAGTAATTGCAGAAGTCAACCCCATCCCGATAGAAAAAAAAGAAATACAATATGCAATTAGTTTACTAATGATTATGCATTCCTTGATTAGTTCTCCCTCCTAAATATATTATATCTTGACAGAATGGTCCATCTGGTGGAGCTGACAAAGACTTTGGAATCAATTATCTAGCCCTTAATGATCTATTTCAGATCCAGAATGTAAGGAAGGACATAGATTATGAAATCAATGTCCAAATGGTTGAAATTTACAATGAACAAGTACGAGACCTTCTTGTTGCAGAATCATCAATTACCAAATATCCTTGCCCTACTTTCTATTTTATTTTATTTTTGTCAAAATTCTGATTTGCCTAGATTCTATTTCTTTAAAAAACAGATTTCTCGTTAGCTGTCCTTATATATGAATTTGTATCTTTTCTTTACATTTGATTCGTCACTATGATATACCTTTGTTTTCATGAAAATAGAACTACCTAATACCTCTGCCTGCCGTTTATTTTATTGTGAAAACTTCTCTTATCTATGGGCTCAGGTTAACTTTTAGATTTTTTTTGTGAATATTCTTTATGTTTGACTTTATATCTTTAACTAATTATAAATTAGAGATTCGAAGTTGTACTAGTGACACTGGATTGAGCCTTCCAGATGCAACCCGACATTCTGTCAAATCAACTGCTGATGTTCTCAATCTAATAAAACTTGGAGAGTTGAATCGTGCAGTGAGTTTCACTTCTATGAACAATCAAAGTAGCCGTTCACACAGGTCAACTATTATTGTGGCATGCTCACCCTTCTCTATTGTAATATTCAGTATATGTTGCTCCTGTTTAGTCATAGCTTATTTCATATCCTGACAATTTAATATAGCTAGATTTTTTTGCATTATTGTTGTTAAATGATGTGTTAGCTTGTTATCTAAATAAATCATGATTGGGATGTGTGACGATGATTTTTCATGTGTGTGCAGTATTTTGACTGTTTATGTTCATGGAAAGGACAATTCTGGGAGCTCCATTCGCAGCTGCCTACATTTGGTAGATCTTGCAGGAAGCGAAAGGATCGACAAATCTGAGGTTACAGGAGATAGGCTTAAGGAGGCGCAGTATATTAATAAGTCTCTCTCTTGTTTAGGAGATGTGATCATGGCTTTAGCTCAAAAGAATTCTCATATTCCTTACAGAAATAGTAAACTCACACTTCTCTTGCAGGATTCTCTAGGTACAGTAATTGCTCTGATTGCCACTTTCTTTTACGGTTTTTTCTTTAATATTATAAAGTGATGGAGGTTGCCTTCGGTCTTCTAGTTATGATTAATATCAAATGACATTGGATTAGATAGAGTAATATAGCATTTGTTCCATGTTGGAGAGAATTGATAACAAGTGGGGATTAACATAAAAGTGCATTTGGAAATATTACATTTGGTCCTTGAAATTTTATAGTCATAAGTAATATAAATATGCTTTCGGAAAGTACTATCGAATCCTTATACACTATACTGTTTTTGCCCAATCAAGTACTTCAAAAATACTTTTAAATGTGTACAACCAAACATCAAACATACTACTAAATTTATCTTTTTTCTAAAGTGCTTTATTAGTGTTTCAAGGCTACCATTTCTAATGGTTTCTATTACGTTCTAAATTAACTTTTTCCTTTGAGAAGTTTCTGTATGATGATCCTTTGATCTAATCTATTGACAAAGATTCTCTTGGAAATTTTCTCTGTAGGTGGACATGCCAAAACAGTAATGTTTGCGCATGTAAGTCCAGAAGAAGATTCTTTCAGCGAGACTTTAAGCACTTTGAAATTTGCTCAAAATGTTTCGACCGTTGAACTTGGTTCTGCTTGCTTGAACAAGGAAAGCAGTGAAGTCGTGCAACTGAAGGCTCAGGTAATCTTCAATGCAACTAATTCCCACAATGTACACTACCTCTAATCTAATGCTTTTTATTCTTTGTTTCATCATTTTAATTGCGTGTAAATTTATTCAGTGAAGTACTTCAATTCTCTCATGGTTGGATTATTTGTACGCGTATTCTTTTTTGTTAAGTTTTATCTTTTATTTTTATTTTTTATGCGTTATTTGGTCCCTGTACCAGTAATGTATTTTACCATCCTACTAAATGGTATTATTGCAAGATATTGACATAGTGCTTATATTGTCTATTTAGATGTCATGTTACTTCTAGTAGAGGAGGGACTAAAAAAAATGATTTACTCCAAACACTGTATCCATGTAAAATTAATGCAGCCACGGGGTCGATCTTGTTCGGTACCAAATTTAAACATAATTAAAATAGTGGGAATGGAACAAACCATGGAAGTCTCTCATACTGTTATTAAGTGAGTCTAAATGATAAACTATGTGATGCTACGTGGTTTATCTTATACATTAACAAAATTTTAATATGGATATCAAATTAAAGTTTAGGGATGAAATATAACTTTTAAAATTGCAAGGACAAAATTCATACGACCATAATGTTTCAGTGATGAGATGGATAATTTTCATCAAAGGTTTGTTTATATATTTGAATTTTTGTTCTCCAACAAGTGGCCACCTACATGGATGTGTGAAAGTGCTGTTTGATATTACTTTCCGCATATTTTGATTCTTTCTGAAAATTCTATTATGTAGAAGTGCAATTAGGGCAATGGCCGCTGTTATGCATGTCTTTGCCCATTGTATGTTGTTAAATCCCTTTGATGAGATTATTTCTTCTTATCACTATACAGGTTGAGAATCTTAAGAAAGCTCTGGCTAATAATGAAGTTGAATGGGCCTCAAATAAGTCAAAGGCACCTAGATCACCAAGACAAGTAGCTGAGAGAACTCCTCCACGCCCTCGAAGGTTGAGCATTGAAAATTGCAGCAGTGCTAAGACCGAGTTACTGTCCAAAGAAGCGATGGGAAAGGGCTCAAAGACGCCCTCTATACGCACCAGAAGATCGAGTTTGGAGGGTCCAAAATGTATTAACAACGATGGTTTATCCACGAAGCTATTAGAAGATGGAAGTAAGAATCAGGCTCTGAAATTCCAGAAATGTAGCATAATTCAAAACTCAGTACCTATCTCTAGAGTTTCTCACAGCATCAGTAACGGCACCGTTGCATTGGAGATGAACCATAAGGCTCCTGCTCGAAGTCCTCAAGGTGCTAGTTATATGAAGCGTACGATCGACACTAAAGGTACTCGAATCCCTAGCCTTCAGCTGCCAAAGACTCCTGAACCACCAAAGCATGTTAGAAATGACATCCAGAATCAAATGCAAAGCGATGCAATGTTTCCCACCGACGCCCAGACACCCAATCTGAATGGTACAGCAAGTGGAAAAGGGTCTCGAATAAGAAGATCCATGAGGACCATTGGGAAGCTGATTAATGGCTCTGAGAAGAGGCAGGTTCTATCTAAATTATTTTTCCTTGATGATATAATTTGGCGCTTTACACAATGCATGCTAGGCCAACCTTGAGGCAATCGTCAATTTCAGCTGTGTTACTAAAAGGAGAAGAGTAATATTTGTTTATAGATATGAATTTTTTAACTAACTCTTCCCAGCAATGTTGCAGGAACCGACAGAATGTGACAGAATTGCATACGCCGGTGCAAGCTACATCTACTTGTAATGTTAATCTTGACATATCACCATTGACAACTAATTCGAGGATGCAAAGGAGGCAATCACTAACTGGCATCCAAATGACAGGGTCGAACACGTCTCGAAGATCATCCCTTGGAGGAAAACCAACCGACTCAAGTTAGTAAAACTCAATTTGTTAAAACTGGACTCTGAGGCTCTGAGCTTAATGTTGAGCTTGATGTTGTGTTCTGCAGATGTTCAAAAAGTATTAGACACTAGAAATGCAAGGACCCCTCCTCCGATCCGTCAGTCGACCCAGGTAACCAAGCGGTGGCTGTAATCGTGTATAGAGCGGATGCTGGGGGAAGAGCGTGATTCAAGTTTGAGCAGAGAAGTGACTGGAGGTAATTTTTGTAGTATAGAGCTTTAAATTTAAAGCCATCATGTTGACTGATTTTCAGGTTAGAACAAAAAAGTGAAAAAAGCAGAACAATTTAACTTTCACTGTCCATTTTTAGGTGGGGATGAACTCTCTTAGTTCTTTCCATCATAGAATTGGTGTTGATTTCTTCTTTGTATAGCTAGAGATTTAGTTTTTCATGTAATCATATAGTGTAGGCTTGCCTTGCCTCTCTGCTGTCCAAGAGAACTTACTGTAATTCTTCACAGCTTGATGAAAACTAAATTACCAGCTTGGGCCAAATGGATTTCAATGGAAAACCCATTTTTTGTGCATAAGAAAAAAAATGATAAAAGTTGGAGCTCAAGATCGAAAAAATCGAACAAGAGTAGTTGAGCTGGTCGGTTCTATGACTCATTGAACATTGATTCCACCTCCCTTCGGGGCCCAGCGTTCTTGCTGGCACTCGTTCCTTTCTCCAACCGATATGGGACCACCACCAAATCCACCCCCTTTAGGGCCCAGCGTTTTTACTTGCACACCACCTTGTGTTTACCCCTCCTTCAGAGAACAGTGGGAAGGCTAGCACATCGTTCAGTGTCTGGCTCTGATACCATTTGTAATATGGTCCAGATCCACCGCTAGTAGATATTATCTTTGGGTTTTCCCGTTTGGGCTTCCCCTCAAGGCTTTAATCAATATTTCTGATATCTTTTATAAACATCTATATAACATTAGAAGAAAAAAAAACTTATATTAATCATGGCATAAAAGATAGTGTTGATAAGAAGATTTATAACTTAGACAGAATCTAAAAGTAAAAAAATCCTTGTAAGATAATAGTAAAAAAATGACTCGAAAAGGTCAAAGCTCGTCGAGCCTATTGAAATTTTTTTCGGAAGAAATTAGAAAAAAAAAATCGATAGAATTCTCTAAAGAGAGAGTTTCATAATCTAGTATAAGTGTGAGATGAGTACACAAAGTCTGTTTAAAGCAACTACTAGAAAATATTTATTAAATAATATATTTGAATATCTAATTTAATGAAATAATATTTTATTCAAATTATATTTAAATATTTGCTTCTTATTTAAATTTCAAATATTTTTTTATTTAATATATCAATCTACATGAGTTATTTTAATATTTAATGTATCAAATAAAATAAAAATATTTTTTTCTTTTAATACCTCTAATATATGGTTAATTTGAATTCTTCAAATTAGTGTATATATATATATATATATTCTATTTATATTTAACGTAGCTAATATATTAAATATTAAATATTAATTTAAATACTTGAAAATTTTTTTCAATTAAATTAAATTATGAGCTTGCAATACAAATTAAACCAATGATTCAAATTTAATTAATTAAACTCTTTAATTAATCAATTTCCATTCATAGGTTATTCGACTATAGATTTAAAGTTGCATTTATGTACGATAGGACAAATCGTGTTCGATATAATCATTACAAACAAGTCAATCTCTTAACGAGTTGTTCATAATTATAATTGGGCCAAAAGTCCGTTTTACTAATTCTATAATGAACAATTTGTTTATGATCTAATCATAAACCAAGTCCCTCCCATACAAATAAGAGGATGAGGTCCCATGAACAATTTGTTTATGATCCAATCCTAAACAAATAAGAGGATGAGGTCCCATTATCCAAGTCCTGAAATCAGTACTTAAGAGAACAACTCATTTATTTTCCCTATGAAAATGATGGAATTTCATCTTATGATATTATGTCACAACTCCCTCTTTGGTCAAGTTCCCAACATGGTAGACATATTGAATCGGCTATAAGGGTCATTCTCACCCATGCAAATTAAAAGATAAGTTTTTAGAGGAAAGAGTTCATAACTCACTTAGAATTAAGATCGAGTCGTATATGATTATCATGTGAAATATTAATCTTCTCAATTAACGGATTTACAATGAGAGATTAAATATTTCTTGGTCCAATCTTATACAAACTCATTGTATAAGATACTCCCACTCACATGTCTCCACAAACGATTTGGATCAAATCGTTTGTAACGATTACAAAGTGGGTCATATCAATAGTATTACCACGATTAGACATCTAAACTTATCTATATACTATATACCCTCTAAGTTATTACTTGAACACGATCCTCTTATATGTCAACTATATACGGTTCAATATTACATTAATAATCTTGAACTTTCATATAAGGGATAATATTAAAATGTAAATAAAATATTAAAAATTTAATAATTAATTAAGAGGCCGAGGGGCATAAATCTCAATGCAATAGTGTCTTGGCTTGAGTATTTTAAGAAACACTAAGTAATTGACCCCACTATTGAGAGAGTCAGGGAATGCAAACACATCAACATAAATGAGACCTATCATTTAAAACTGTATTATTTTAAGTGGCCTTCGTTCGGGCAAGTTGGATGTGTAATACTTCTCTACACACAATTCACACGTGCGAGCATAAACCCACTAGGCGGACTCGCGCACCCCCTAGGCCTGCTAGTTAGGCTAGCTCTTCTGGCTTGTAGTCGAATGCCCGAAGGTACATCGACCGTCGTGCACCATGCCAAGTGTCACGATCATGCTTGTCCAAAGTGTGTTGCTTGTGGCTGCATGGCAGATGTCCCGGTCTTGCTTGTCCAGGACGTGTTGTCCATGGTAGCATGTCTGTTCCAAACCCCTTTTACATGCTTTCATCTTAGTAGGCCTTTACCATTTCATGTTGGGTCAATACGGGGTGTATGACCATTCACCAAAACCATGTCTACGTCCCCAGGCTAAAATGCCCGAAAATGTACTACAGGGGATATGACTATTTATCCTTTCTTCTTACTCTAAGTTATATACTATTTAGGCCGTGATATTTCTTAATTTGCTTATAGTCATATAATATTGCTTTCTTCAATTCTTCAAATCATTTTCAAATGTATTTCCTCATTCACATTTTCTAAACCTTTTCTCGCAACGTGACTCGAAGCTTGAACATGCACCGACATTGTTTATGACGTTTGAATTTCTCACGGCGGACTTGTTCGCTTGGTTAGAACAAGTACCGCACAATCGTTGTACCGCTATCGCAAGAATACAATTGTGACAAGTGGTATTAGAGCCGAGTAGGTTCTTTAGAAAGTATTACACAAACACGTCCGCTGCAAAACAACTGGACAAGTTTTAGATAGACTGATTAGCTAAAATCGAAGAATAGTTACTCTGCATGAGTGAAGTTCCTGATGGAATGATGCTTTTGTTATCTCACATGAATGAGATTGCTGCTAAAGCCAACAGATTCAATGAGATGGTGGGCGCCTTGAAGCAATGCCTATCCGCGAATTAATGACTAGGGTCGAGGCCCTAGAAGACAAGGCCACAAGAGCTAGCTTCGAGCGTGGGGATTGCCCGAATAGAGGAGCGCACCGAGGGCTTAGACAATGTCCAACTGGCGATCGTTCAGATGGTCTCAAATTTTTCTGATGGCTTTAGAGAAGCCTTTGGAGTAGTCAAGGCTGAAGTGGCGGAACTAAGAGCCAGATTAAACCTTACTGTGAGAGCGGTGGCGACAAATCCCAACTAGGGGTGTAGCATAGTTTACAAGATAAAGGTCCCAGAGCCCAAACCCTTTTGTGGGGTTTGAGATGCCAAGACTCAAGAGAACTTTATATTTGACCACAAATAATACTTTCGAGTCACTAGTACTGTGATAGAGGAAGCGAAGGTCACATTGGCAACAATTCATCTAACTGACGATGCAAAGTTATGGTGGAGGTCCAAGTACATGGACATTCAAGATGGTCGATGTACTGTGGACACTTGGGATAGCTTGAAACAAGAACTCCACTCTCAATTCTTCACACGAAATGTCGACCCCAAGGAAATTAAGAGAACTGAGTCATATGGGCAATACTCAAGATTACATTAAGCAGTTTTTTGGACTTATGTTAAATATTCGTGATATGTCCGAGACAAACAAGATCTTCAATTTCATCGAGGGTCTGAAATCGTGGGTGAAAAACAAGCTCTATAAATAAAGAATCCAAACCCTTTCCACAACCTATGCTATTGCCGAACGGTTGTTTGATCTTGATAGCGAAGAGCCTCAAGAGATGAGGCGGAATAGAGCAAACTCCCCAGAGGTGGAGGAAGTGATAGATCCAAAGGCAGGTAGGAGGGATACAAATCCTCCAAATAGAGAGGTTGGACTCCATGGCAGAGACCTCATAGCCCGACTAGTCAAAGTCATGACCCCCTTCTTGTTTCATATATAGGGGGCTCATCAAGTATCTAAGTGCGCGCAGAAGACATTATGCGTCTTACAAGCAAAACTTGAAATTAATTCAAAAGTTGAGTATGAGATGGTAGAAAAAGAAATATTGTTAGCTAGGACTGTTGGACACCCTCGCGTGGGGGCGCTAAAGTACTTGTCTGCTCTTCAGAAGAGTGGAAGAAATAAATCATAGAGCAGCCAGAAACACTACCGTCGACACTTGAGCCACTCACAACTTCATGACGGAGATCGAAGCAAAACGCCTGAATATCCCTTGGCTTCGAGACGCAGGAAAGATGAAGGCCGTCAATTCGACAGCCTTACTTGTCTTAGGAGTTGCGAAGAGAACTTCCATCAAGCTGGGAACTTGTACTGGACGAACCGACTTTATGATAATCAAGATGGACGACTTCGACATCGTGTTAGGGATGGACTTCCTACTAAAACACAAAGTCATTCCCATGCCCCTAACAAAAAGTTTAGTAATAACGGGGTCAAACCCGACGATTATCCAGATAAAAACTCGCCAGCCAAGAGGGGTGAAAATGATGTCAGCAGTACAATTGAGACAGGATCTAAGTCATGATGAACCTATGCTCGTTGCCATTACTGTATTGGAAGAGGGAAGCTCGAACAAGCCAATCCCAACAAAGACCTCGCGGTCAATTTAGAAACACTGGGACACAAGACAAGAAAGTCATATAAAGTATTTATCTCTACCTAAGGGGGGCAAAATCGAGGTTTATGTCATATCGGGGGCAAAATCGCATGCCACAAATGATCGCCATATAGCTCAACCCAAGTTAGCTGAATTCTACGAGCAACTAAATGACTTGCTAACAGTTGGGTTCATTAAATCCACTAATACCACTGTTAGTGATCACCTAAGGGCTGGGGAGAGACACCAAGTCAACACCTCCACTGAAGGGGAGAGACAGATAAACCTTTGAAACAACACATGGTCACATAGAAGTACCATCTAGACAGAGGAGGAGAAGAGTTGGTCGGAAGTGTTGACCATGATAGTTTAAGGAGGAGAGAGATTTCTGATCAAGTTGAGGTCAGATTAACACCAATATCAAAGCAACAAGAGTCAAAGACTGGTTGTAACGTATTGTTAGAAATTTTTTTTTGCGAAAAGACGTTATCGGAGCTCAAGAATTTCGGCGAGGTGCTGGAGTTCTGAGGCAACACTTAGAGAACCGTGCCCACGTCCCACAACACGCCAAAATTTCCCCACGACGCCTACACATCCTCAGAGCCGCATGCAAGGAAGAAAACATAAGGAAGAAGACGAGAGAGAGAAATGAAGAAGTTTTTTGGCGAGCTTGAAACATGCATCACGACGCTTGAAACGACCAACTCACCCACGAAAGAGATCCCCGACGAGTGTACAACCACCTAAGGTATGTTTCCACGCCTCTCCAACGTCCATTGTCGTCGGTAACAAGAGATAGATTCAATTTTTAGAAATCTTGTGGATCTATCAATGTAGGTGATTACGAACCACGAAACTTCGTGGAAAAGAAGAGGAGAGGTCAACATAGAGATAGAGGAAGAAAAGAACGAGAAAAGACGTCGGAAATGACTGCGGGGAGGAGAGAGAAAGGAATCAAAAAATCGTGCTGAGTCGGCTGAAGAAGACGAATTCAACGAACGGTGTTTTCAATGTTGAAGCATGTTTTCTTTTGAAATTTATTACTTAAATGATGATGTTTTTTTAGAGTATAATCTACATATGAGCTCAGACTAAAATGACAGTAGTGACTTTAGGTAGCTGAAATCTAGGGTCGTTATCGTTGATATCAAAGCTCTAGGTTATAGATCTTGTAGACCAACATTTTTCCTGCTTGCTATTTTGTACAACTCGTTTACATATCTTCTCTTGTCGTGTTTAGCTAATACACCGTCTTTCTTAGTCATATCAAGACACTAATCTCTCAATGACTTGAAGTAGGATGCTGCCCATTTTCTTTGACTAGACTTGGGATCATTGGGATCATTGATCTCCTCCACTTAAACATAGCCCTAGACACCTATGGGATCAATGAGCATGACTTCATGAGTGTATATACATTGTTGACATGAGTAGCCGATGCATACATAGTTTAGCTCTTTGCTTGCATAGATTTGTCATTTTAGCTAACAATTCACAAATTACGCCCCGATTAACTTTGAATCAAGAGCAGCTCGTAGAGAAAGTGCTACAAATTTTCAATTTCCATTGCAAGTGAGGAGGTAAACGCCGGCGCTCATATTCAAGCACATTGCATTCCATCCAAATCCCACTCTCTCGCGTTCGTATTTTTCATCCCCATCCGAAGCAATCGCTATGTGTTCATTTCTCTCTCTTTACCCATTCTTCGTGAGCGAACTTATACGCTGTTAGGGTCCTTGGGGGTTTTAGATTTTCTCTGCTTTCAAAAGCGTTTAATCTATCTGCTATTATCTGCCATTGTCGCTTTCATTTTAGGGATTCTGTACTTGCTCGTTGCCATTCGCTTCATCGAATTAATGTGTAATTGAAAGCATACGGCCGCAGTTTTCGCCTGGGGTTTTTTGATTTCAGCATGTCAGCTGCTTCGAGGGGTAGAGTTACCATTACACTCGGCCGTAGCGGACAGGTTGGTTGTCAGTTGTCACTTTGTTTGACTGTTCTTCTTCTTCGGTTGACTTGTAGTTAGTCATGTTTCAGGTTCTGCTGGGAATGGTTTCTCTTAATGCTTAATGAACTTGATTCTTGTTTCTTGCTTGAAAAGATTGATCTGTATAAGTGTCGTTGCATAATGTTGTTACCTAGAAGATGGCAAAATGGAAAGAAAATTTGCTTTTCTTTTTGTTTATTCATGTTCTTATTGATTGAATTTTGAAACGTTGTTGATAGTTGTCTGTCTGGCCGTCTTGATTTTTTTTGTCTCTATTTATACATTTATCAATCACTTTGTAGGTAGTAAAAAAGGCTGGACCAGGAACTGATGTTTCTGTTTCTGATTCTTTGCTCGTTTCTGGAACTAAGAGATCTGTGAGAGATAGATTGGGAAATAGCCCTGATAGTGATCTGTTTTATGGAAGCCAACTTAATAACAAACGGTATGTCGCTCGTTCCTTTTACGTTTTATCTGCTTTGGTTCGTTATAACTTAGAATTGTCTTGTTTGCTCAACTTTTGGTACTTCGATCACTCAGTCACCTTGATTAATGATTGCGTCTTAAAATCTATTTGCAGTTATCGGTGTATTTTTGATTGAATGCATGAAAAAGGGACGTTATTCATGTTTGGAAAACAAATTGTTATTTGCAAAATACTTCGGATTGTTAGTGATTACCAGGAATGTTGAGTTATTCATATGCGTCCTCATTTTTGGAGTGTTGACAGTAGATCAATTCTTTCGGTTC
The DNA here is from genome assembly GCF_002738365.1 of Cucurbita moschata. Lineage (NCBI taxonomy): Eukaryota > Viridiplantae > Streptophyta > Magnoliopsida > Cucurbitales > Cucurbitaceae > Cucurbita > Cucurbita moschata. Next base: position 4,436,069 of record NW_019268532.1, read on the forward strand.
TTTTTTCTGTTTCTTAAATTATTTTGCTTCCTTTCTGAATGTACGTGCCTTATTTATCTTTGGCAGATCACGAGGAGATGGTATGTCAAATTGGAGTTCTAATGGGTTGGGTGGTAATGAGCTTAATCGATCTAATTTTATTGTCCTTCATGCTAACGAAATTCTGACACCCTTTAATTTCTGTTATCTTTAAAATCAGTATCACACATTGGTAAAGATGACCTTCGGTATAAACTCTTGCAAAAAGATGCATCTAGACGTGCTCAAAGTGACAACACGAGATGCTTAGACCTTCGGGAGAAGCTACCTAAGGCAGATCAAACTCCTATTCGACATCTTGATTCACGGCGTCGAGATCCACCATTGCATAATACTAATATCGTACGCCGAACCCTTTTAACAAGAGCAGTAGATGATTTACCTCAGGACTCGTTAGGAAGTTCTTATTCCACGTGGACCATGGAAAATTTGAGACAACGATCACCTGCTAGAATTGTAGAACCTTCAAGGCGCTACTCTCTACAAAGAGATGATGAGAAACTACAGAGAAGACCAACAAACCTTTCATTTGAGAACCCAAGATCAGTGAGCTCTGTAGCCAAAGATGTTCTCAATGCTTCAGGTTCTGTCAGTACTGCAACTTTTAGGACTAATTCTCTATTGCTTCCTACGTCTGCAAAGCCTGTGGCGCCTATTGTTCCACGACATCTTCCGCCAAGTGGCATTGCGCACAAAACTCCCTATCCGGTATGATCTATTTTTTATTCTCCCTTAAAATCTCTTGGCTTTTGGCTTTTGTCTTTTCTATAACTTGATTTTTCCAATCTGATTAAGAAGTAGCTGTTGCCTGCGTTGAATGATTTGGTTTGCTATCGTATTTTCTAATATGTAAATTTTAATTACTGCAATTATTGTATGTCGTTATAGGTTTTTTTTTCTTTCTTTTTTTTGCAAAAAACCAAATTTTCATTGAACAAATGAAAGAATACAAAAGTATACAATCAAGATTGCCCATCTCTATTGCTCACCGCACTATCCCCAAATGAGCTCCTTCATTCATCCCAAATGTCATTATCAAATTGTTACTCCCCAAACATATGAATCAGGTCCTCCTCATGTCTCTTACAAAGGATACCCCATTGCGGGTACAAAACTAGGAACAAATGTCTTTGATCATGATCCAAAATGTTAACCTTCCCAAGTAAAGCTTGCCACACAAAAAATTTCACCAACCTTATAGAGAGAGATAAAAAGCTTCACCTCACTTTGTGTCAGTGGCATCTGTCCGTCATTGCTCAAGATATTCCACTTCATACAACTTTGTTTTTCAACGCTTGTTGATAGAGAAGCTTGTGGATTTCCCCTCCTTTGAATGGGTACTCTTGTAGTTCACTTTTCTCTGTTTTGTGTGATAATCCTCCCTTTTGCCCCTATTGCTTTTCCTTGTTGAGGAAGATTAGAATGTTGAAGGTCAATTTTTTGCTCGAGGCATTCTCCCTTGCTATTTGGCATTGGATGCAAGAGTGCAACTATCCTCTTTGGTATATATATGTAGGTTCTACCGAAAATATGATTTTCATTAATGACTAGGGACATTTAGTTAGCAATTATAATGAGTAACCTTTCAACGTCAAAAGATACTACCCATTATTAGGTTTCTCAATCTCGATTTTGATGAATTATAGGTAATAAAGTGCCGAATATCATTAATTTACCTTTTCATTTCTTGGCGTTTTTTGGATCTTGTAAATCTTTCTGGAGGATAACAATGTTTTATTGAACGAAGATATCTTTTTAACTTTGTCGGACTGATTACTATTTTATTTATAAATGTTTAGCTTTAAGCTTTGTTGTTTTCTGTTGGCTTGTTATTTACAGGGTGACGAACTTCAAAGCATAGATGGGTTCTTGCAGTCTCTAGGATTGGGAAAATTTTCCATTCTTTTTAAGGCCGAGGAAGTATGTTAAAATTTCCCTTTTCACTTAACCTTTTCTTGAGTGACACAGGGCATTGGTTTTACTCCTTTCTAATTCACTGTTAAACAAATTGATTTAATTAAATTTATCATAGCCCGTTACTTATCAGCTTAAGCTTTTGGATTGATGAGTGATTTAACATGGTATCACCGCAAGACCATAGGTCTTGTGTTCAAACTCGTGTAATATCATTTCCTCCCCTATTAATATTGATTTCTACTTGTTGGGTCTTCTACAAATTTTCAAGCGCACAAATAAGGAGTGTTACAAGAATTGGTATAATTAAAATTTACCATAACCCCATAACCCATCCATTTAAGCTTTTAGATTGGTTGGTGGTTTAACACTCCTACCAACTTTTTCCTAATCATGTATAAGTTAGTGGTTTATTGAATTTATGATGCAGGTTGATATGACTGCCTTGAAGCAAATGGGGGAGAATGACCTCAAAGAGCTTGGAATACCTATGGTATGGCAGTTGTTTGTGTCCTTTGTCTTATGTCTATGGTCTATACGCTTTCTAATTACTATTGAGGTTTTAGGTTTTTGATTAATCGTTTCTTTTTCTTTCTCAATGAGAGACGAGCACTTTCGTTAAACTGAGTGAGGTTTAAGAACAAGAGGCAAGTTACAACTTGAAAAAGTAGAGTTTTATCTTTCAACTGGGTTTCAGTAAGCTTGGCCCATTATTGGGTTTACAAAAAAGATAAACACGACGAGATAAACTTACTAAAAAGTTGAAAAGGTGAAAATTCATGCTTTAAGATGTAAAAATGACTAATAAAGGAAAACCAAAAGAAGAGCAACAATAGTAGAGCTTGCCAACTTCCCCCACTGTGAGAATATCCTCTTGTTGATAGGTCTAGCGTCTGTATGGGAACTTCCCCCACTCACAATACCACCCTTTGTTGTTCAAGTGAAGTACATCAAGAATGTAACACATGCACACACATGAAGCGTCCACATTCAAACGAAGCTAACCATATGGGAACTCTCTCTCCCAACCTTTACATGCTCTCAAGTATAGAGAAAGGATTTTCATATAAGTGGCATTCCTTCATACACCTGCCCTAAAACACCCATTACAAGACTTGTCACGCCCTCTCTCTATGCTTGACTAAGTATATCTGTGGTTCCACCCTAACACCCACATTAAAGTCTTCTATAAAGACAAGTCAATTTGAGAGTTCTTTAAAGCCTGTCCAAGAGAAAAGGAATTGAGGTGTAATGCTACAACATTTTTGTTGTAGTATCTCTGACAGTAGATGATAGAAAGCATGACGCCTAGGTGCTTCCTAGAGCAGTATGGCATTTACATGAGGCAAAGTTTCGAGTTTGGAATACAGCAAGCTCATTTCTAGAGCCATGGCGTTAACCCAATTTTTCCTTGTAAAACCCTTGTTGCTAGATGACCTTTTTGTGGCTCCCTATAGATATGGCCTTATTTGTTAGGTTATTCGTGAGGATAATACAGAGAAAAATAGGCTGCCACTACGAGAATCCTCTAGAGAGGGTTGGTCTTAGAGATAAGGTAAAGCCTGTATGAGCATAGGTGAGTGTGTTTCTCTATTGATCCCATTGTAAACTTGGTCTTTACTGGTACAACTTGCAACTATAGAATACTAGGCGTAGTCTGAGTTAGAAATGAATCAATATAGATTTTGTATCAAGTGATTTTCTCTCTTTTATTATGTTTTGTCAATTCATTGCTTATATTTTATTGTTATTGTACCATCATGTCTGTGGTTAGGGGATATAAGTTCCCATTACGGATGCCAAAAATTCCAAATTAATTGTAGCCTAAGCTCTATTTGTAAATGTCTAACAAGATAGCTATATAAACTGAGGTACCTTAGTCAAAGCCACAGGGACTTCAACGAAGATATCGATATTGACAAAAGACAAGTCAATCTTCGTCAAATCAAGCTACTTCAAACTATATCAAGTGGAGTGCATTTACTCTTGGATGGTTACAAAGCCTAACTGAAGATTTTAAATTTTGGATTTATGGGAGTTTTTATGTAATTTTCCGTTTTGAAATTTGTTTTTATTAATTTCAAGTTTCTTTTTAGAAAGAAAACTTATTCCTTCTTTGAGATCTTAATCACTCTATAAGGAGAATCAATCATATCTCACTTGAATGGAATGATCTTAAACTTGCAAACTATCACAAGATTGCAAAGTTTGATTTATCTCTTGGCTAAAAGAAAAGCTCTAGGCTCATTTTAAATCTTTGAAATCGGAATGTAAGAAACATCATGGATGGTTATAAACTTATATATAGCCTTCAAAAGAAACCTTATAGTGACCTGTGGTCAATTAAAGGGTTGGGTAACTTTAAATGGAACAACATTTTGCTGAGTCAAGGAGGCATAGGGTTAGGTAACTATCCGGATCATGATTTTCCTACTCCTAGAGAGAAAAGTCCTTCTCTTTTTGGCCGGTTGTGGGCAAGGAGGGATTCGAACCCCCGACACCGTGATTCGTAGCCACGTGCTCTAATCCTCTGAGCTACAGGCCCCACCCTGTCTCCACTAGATCTATTCTTGGGGGTACCCTATACAAAGAAACCTTTCCTCTCCCTAGTCATTTTCCATTTCGAGTTAAAAAGATGTGAAAGTGCCTCTCTCTCAACGCATTTCGGGAAGAACCAGCTAGCTCTGGGTTCGAGTGGCATTTCACCCCGAACTACAACTCATCCGCTGATTCTTCAATATCAGTTGGTTCGGACCTTCACTTAGTAAGGAATTCCCCTGGTATTATTAGTAAGTGGCAAGCTGGTACTGGGGTCAATGAAACCTGGCAATTTACTTGAAAAAAATGAATTTTTTGAGTGATAGAAGCCTTTGAGAGTTCACAGCTGTTTTTATTAACATTTACCAGAGATCAAGTTAGGCTGTTTTTTTCCTTTTGCAATCAACTCATCACCGAGGAATGAACTTTCGCTAGCAGTTCATGTTCTTCAGAATTATTTATTGAACTGTCACCCTGAAGCTTATTTTTTCATTTCAGGGACCTAGAAAGAAAATTCTTCTTGCAATTGCTCCACATTCCGAGCGACAACCTTGACGACGATAGAGCACCTCTTGCATCGGCTGGTTTAGTTCCGCCCCTTATATCTCAAAGACCCGAGACTCGATATGTATGTTCTTTAGATGTTTAGTGCTAAGTGAGTGGTTTTTGGATCTGTCCTATCTTTGTTCTAATATTGTTGGGGGGTATAACTTTTGTTTTTCACTCCCCATCATAAACATTGTTGCGAAGTCAAAACTCACTAAACATGTTTGTTTACTACAATCGATAGTCTCTGTTCGCATTCGTAGATGATAAAGCCTGGTTTAGCGATGTTCGAGAGAGATTTGTATATTTCCAAATGCTTAATTTCCTCAGTCTCTTCAATTTTAGCAAGGATTCAGGTAGCCTGATGGGAGCAAAGACTTGGGATCATTGGGTCTTTGCAGAAGAAGATTGTGGCCATGGTTTGGATCATCGCCAATATCTCATGCACAGGATTTGTTGTTTTAATCTTTCTTTTGCCTAATAGGTTATGTGATTTCATGTGCTTTTATCAACTGTTTTGGGCTTATAAAAAGCACTCTTCCCTTCCCTATTTGATAATCTCTTCTTTCTCTCAGCTTTCTCAGGCAGATTCACCAAAAGCATCAAAAAGAAAAGAACGGATATAAAAGGCTCTCTACTGCCCCCTCTCACACTAACACTGTTTATTTGGTCTATATTACCGTTGATTTATTTAAATTTGCCCAAATATTTATTAATTTTAGGGCAAAAATCGAATTATTGTGCCATTTTTAATCGTTTTTGTCAATGAATGGTTTGTGTTGAGTTAATAGAGTTAGAGATTTTGGCTATTGTAGGGGGAAGAATGACCATGCGAGGAAGTGTGAAGGGAGGAGAGAGAGACAGTAGAGATTTTCAGTAATCAAAAGGGAGGGGAATGGCAATCGAATAGATGGATGTTTATTTGATTGGACACTTGAGTCTTTTCGGTTTGTAATATGATTCTAAATTGTGAGCAACGAGTGTTCTTTTAGGGAGTTTCCTTCGAAATTTAGACAAGTAGTAAAATACACGTAGGGATCGTTTGGATATATGGCAAGTAGGCTAGAAAAATCAAACTTCATGTGAGCTAACATGGGATTAGTCTCATTAGTTATTAGTTAATGCTTACCCATAATTGTACCAAAAGGTGGATGAAAATTTGTGTACTTACACTGGGTTGGGTGTTTGATGACTTTTGGGTGTGTATTGGTATTAAAAACGTTAAGTTTAGGTCTTGTAAACATTTAGGATAGAGAATTGTATATCTATATGGCTTAACTCGCCGACACACCTCGTTGTGGCCAAGTAAGTTATCTTGTATAATAAACTTTTAAGAGTTTAAGGTAAGGATTTATATATTGTATATAATACGTGAATAACTTGCAAAATGAGTGATGGCAATTAAGTGTTAGCATATGCTAAGATGGTTTGATAATGGACTCATCTCCCCATTTGGACCTTCAAAATCTCTCCTCGTTGGGTCTTTCTTTTGTTTTCCTTTTTCATAAATTTTGGTGATTGAATTGAGGATTCCTCATAGTACTCCCTTACCCGGTCGTTAAATGTTTAGGGATAAGTCAAGCTAATCTTAGAAATAGGATAGAACGTCGGTTAAGGCCAACCAAGTAAGTGGTCGTACCATCGTAGGCTATGAATGTATGTTGCATGTTGGCACGTGCTTGTGATTTTGCACGTGTTATAAATTGTATATTTAAACCATTATGATTTAATACATAAATGTTATGGTAAACGTTATGTTGTCTTTAGATGAATTGATATGCGTTATAATGTTATGTATTATGTGATTGTTATGATTTGCACGTTATGAACTGTTATGTTGGAAGCATGAAAATGTTACGTTATGTCTTGTGAATTGCATGTATAGCATGATATAAATGACATGAAGGATGGTAAATAACATGAAATATAACCCTTGTATAAGTGTGAATGATATGATAATTGATATGAGAAATGGTATGATATGAATAAAATGATAGCGGGGTTATCTTTAATAATGTTGAAAATGGAAAAATATTGAGACCTCATGCATTAATATGTGCTCATGCATTGGGAGATATCCCTATTCCTTCACGATGGTACAGACACATACACTACCAGGCACGAGAACGACCATTCTATTTTACATAATGCTGATGACTACTATTTCTGATGAGTGTCTGACATAGAGAGCTACCATAGTATGCTCGCCCGACAAGCAAAAGGGGCCTAACGGTGTGCAAACCAACTGGTGGGTCGATACTCGCACGTGTAGGCCGTGTGTAAGATATAAATTACACATCCAAGTTGCCCGATAGGATAGTACTGCAGGAAAATAGACCATTATGATAGGTCCCGTCATTGTATTCACATGTTCTTGCATCATAACCCCAATAAGGGGTCGCTTACTAAGTATTCTTAAATGCTTAAGCCTCGTGCTACTTCTATTTCAGGTTAAAGCAAGACTTTCCCGTACAACTGACGAAGACATAGCAAATCGAGCTCATGCTCCATACATAAGGTAGTCACATTTATTTTCTTAGGCTTAGGCTAGGATAGGATGTTTTTAATTTAAACGTTTATTTATTTTATTTAGTCTTTGGTTATGTCGTTTTAAAGGTGTTATCAATCCACCATGCACGGGTTCAATTCCCGTCGTTCGCCCATATAAATATATAACTGATAAGATAAATGAGTTTCCCTCCTATCATCATCATTATTATTATTATTAATTTTTTTTTTATTTTGTTTGTAAAGTAAAGACGAAGAAAAAAAATTCTCCTTTCTCTCTTATTTACTACGGCGACAAAAAATAAAATTATTGACCATTGAGTCTCACTATTTGAGAAACTTCTAGAAACATAACGTGCCTTCGGTAAGATCGATCCAGTAGCAGCTGAGTCCTAGTTGGTGGAAGGTCTTGAGACAACCTTATGTTATATGGATAGTTATATGAACTTATCGAGGGAGTACTTGGTGCACTGCCTACCTATATGCGGATGAGATCAGGGTTCAATTATGGCCCACCCTCGCTTAGACTATGCTACAACCCTGTGGATCTCTATGTTAGTAGGCTTGCACAGTCTAAAGAGCAAGCAGTAAATGACCGTTCAACCCACCCCACTTCATTAGGACAAAAGAGGAAATTAGATAGACATACTTCCAAGACCGATAGACGAACACATGGGTGATCAGGACATCGCAAACAGGTTGCAAACTAGGGAAATTGTCACCATGAAGGTGAGTGAATGTTGAGCCACCGTGTAGTCGACTTTCTGCATAAGAATGACCTAGAGGCTAACAGATCGATCCGACAGAATTAGGGAGGCTGGGAAATTCATTGCTAGCAATAGGGGTATGCTATAGCCCATGCAATCATGACTAAGAGGGTCGATGAGCCTGACACAATGGTAATTGGTACGTTACTCGTCCTTGGACACCTAGCATTCATCCTATTCAACTCTGGTTCCACACCATCCTTCATTTCTAAGGGGTTTATTAAGCAAGCGCATCTAGAAATAGAACCTCTGTGGTAGACTCTTCGTATCTTGTCCTAAACGTTGTTTTTGGTACATCCCTTTCTTTAATCTTGTTTTGATGGTACCCTGATCGGAGGTCTATCTTGGAGAATACCTTCGTCTCCCTAAGTTGGTTGAATAGGTCTTCTATGCGAGGGAGGGGGTACTTGTTCTTTATCGTCATCTTATTTAGTTCTCTATAATTGATGCACAGGTGCATTGATCCATCATTCTTTTTGACAAACAACACCGGCGCACCCCAAGAAGATATGCTAGGTTGGATGAAGCCTTTGTCTAGTAGGTCTTGTAACTGCGCCTTGAGTTCTTTCAACTCTGCTGCCGCCATGCGATAGGGTGCTTTGAAAATAGGCTCAATTCTCAGCTAGAGTTCTATGGCAAAGTCTACAACTCGAGAAGGAGGTATCGTGGTAGGTCTTCAAGAAAAACATATGGAAATTTGTTCACTATTGGTACAATGTCTAAGGTCTTTTCCATTCCTCTTACACCTACAACACATGTTAATATAAACCAACTCCCTTGTTGAACTAGTCTCTTAGTTTTCATCATTGAGACTATCTTTGGGGTAGTCCCCGTGCATGTACCCTTAAACTTAAAGTTGGGTCCTCACAATGGTGAGAATATTCTTTTTTATGACAGTCTATACTAGCATGGTTTTCAGCTAACCAATAAATGCCTAGTATTACATTGAAGTCTCTCATGCTAACTACTATCAGATCTACGCTTAGGATACAATCGACTACGGTTACTTGGCCATCTTTTACTCTATTCTTAGCTACTAAGTGTACCCTCGCGGGGGTACTTACAGACAATACATGCAATAAGGGTTCTAGTTCGAACTCTGCTTGTGTATAAAAAACAACAGATATAAAAGAATGCGTAGAACCAGAATCAAGTATGGTAAAAATGTAATGACCTAAAACGGGTAGTGTACCTGTCACCATGGTGTCGAACCTCTCAGTGTCTCTATTGGTGGATGTATATGCCCTAGCTTGAGCACGAGTTTGCACCGGCCTGTCCGCCTCTTCCACTACGCTGGGTGGGTTAGGTTTGTTTTCGGTGTCCTTGGCCATGCAGTTGGTGACGATATGACCTTGGCTACATCGAAAACAGGCTCTCGTCCCAGCCATACATCTTCCTCCGTGTAACTTTCCACATATCTTGCACTCTAGTTCTCCTTACCTCTAGCCCCAGTCTAGTTCTTGGGGTGTCTGTCCATATGTCAAGGAGGGTGCCTTTTAACTTGTCGCAGGACAGGTCAGTTGGCATAGTAGGGCCTACGCGCCAGTGGTCGATGGTCTGAGTTCCACGAGTCGTAAGGCCGTTTGCGTCCAATAGTAACTGGTTGTTCTTATTGTACCTCATCCCTGGGATTCTCTAAGGCCATTGTAGTTCTCAAAGCTTCCTCATATGTTTTCGGGTCTATAGCTTCCACCATGCGGTGAATCTCTACGTCCAAGCCTAAGACAAATTTCTCAGTCATCTTCTGTTTAGTATCTACGAAGGACGGCGCAAACCTCTTTAATCTCATGAAATCTCTATCATATCTTTCCACCGAGTGTCCACCCTAAGTCAAATGGGGCAAAATTCTATCGTCTCCTAAGTTGTTCTGCTTCGCAATAGTCCTGCTTGAGGAAGGCCTCATTAAACTGATCCCACTCCATAATTCCCCCTCCTAAGTCGATATTGTCCTTATTATCCCTCCACCATACTTCTGCGTCCTTTTGCAGTGCAAATGACGCACATGAGACTTTCTGGTTATCCAGCCTCCCATCAACTCGAATATGGTTTCCATAGACAAAATCCACATATGTGCTTCTATTCGATCTCTCGTAGTATCAATGTATAGGTGGGTATCATATCGTTTGAAGTCTTGTAACCAATTCGCTCCTCTGGCAGCTGGGGAAGTGTTGGCTTGTTGGGTGACCATCATGGTGTGCATCATGACCTAAAACGACTCCCACGGCAGTCTAGTGGTGGGGTCTACTCCCGCTGCTAGTGCTGCTAGAGGTGGTGCAGCTTGTGGTGGCACAACCTAAGGCGGTGCAATTGCATCCATCTTTGTTACTGATCCTTCTCAAGGTGAGCTTGCTTCAGACTCACATCTTCCTCTTCCTCTAATAGGGGTCGTCCCCTTCCTCGTCTTCCTCTTCCACGTCCTTTGTGTGACATGGTTCTAGAAACCAAGATAGTATTCCTTAGGACTAAGGCAGGCTAATATAAATAACAGCATATTGCATAACATAAATTCATACAATAATGCAAACATATCACAATTCAATCAACAACGTATTCTTAATTTAACCTATACAATATCACATCATATTAAGTAATATCACATAAAAATAAAGTGCATGTGATTAAAGGACGTTTCTTTTTCTTATCTTACACAAGGCATACCTGATGGTGACGGGGCATCGACGGTGGGACCATAGAACGTGTCAAGCCTTCCTCGTAGGCGAGTCTACAAAATCTATAACCTAGAGCTCTTATATCAACTATAACGACCCTAGATTTCAACTTCCTAAAGTCGCTACTGTCATCTTAGCTTAAGCTCATATGCAGAATATCACTCTTAAAATATCATCTTTAAAATCATAATTTCAACGTAAGCATAATGTCATCATTGAAAACACCTCCATGGTCTTACGTGTTCAGAAACATAATTCAGAAATAAATTAAAACAATAAAAATAAATAATTCAAAACATGAAATGCAAAACAACCTATTCTAACCTAAGTCTAGGAAATTTAAATATGCTTCTAGCCTATATGCGTGTCATGATCTCTGATTGCGATGTTGTTGTCAACCGTACAAAGGCGCCTTGCCTTTACCGGAAAAATGAGGTTGCACACGGTGTGAGTATTTCGAAGAATACTCAGTAAATGACCCCACTATAGGGGACGTGAAAATGCAAACACATGCAATGATGCTCTAGGGACCTATCATTAAAACATCCTAGGGGGTGGCCTCTAGTCCAAACTAAATTGGATGTGCAGTACTTCTCTACACACGATTCACACGTGCGAGCGTGAATCCCTAGGCGGTTCTCACCGCTTGGACCCATCATAGTCGAGCTAGCTGTCCGTAGCGATGTTCGAAGGTCAGTAGACCCCTGAATGTCATGCATGACATGATCACTATCATCATCGTAGCATATGCATCCGTACTCGTCATCATAGAAGGGGAAGTATCCCGATGCTTATGTACATACAAAAATGCTTGAGGTCCCTATGGTTTCTTGTCTTTAAAACATCTTTATGACACGACCCTAATTCTAACTTTATATATATGTCGAGCTAGCTGTCTGTAACGATGTTCGAAGGTCAGTAGACCCCTGAATGTCATGCATGACATGATCACTATAATCATCGTAGCATATGCATCCGTACTCGTCATCATAAAAGGGGAAGTATCCCGATGCTTATGTACATACAAAAATGCTTGAGGTCCCTATGGTTTCTCGTCTTCAAAACATCTTTATGGCACGACCTTAATTCCAACCTTATATTACTATGAGTAATATATGCGCATTAACTTTTCATCTTATCATCATCTAGAGTTGTCCTAGGCAAAATTATCGATACAATATGGCATCCACAACATGTTTCTCAACTTAATATGGAAAATAACGTCATATTAAGGAAATAACAACATCCTACATCATCATATTAACATGCATCGTCATCATCATAAGCATATCATAATCATCGTAAAAAATCATAAAACATCATCATATAACTCATACATGTCATCATACATCATATATCATATATCATATGTCATACATCATAATTCGTCATCAAGGCATCATAAGCATAAAGCACCGTGCCGGTGCTACTAGGCACTTGTCTTCATACATCAAACATTTGTCTAGCCTATCCGGTGTAATACCCGAGCCTTAATGGAAAGTTAAAAAAAAAATCTAAGTTTACCTTTAAAGTCGAACTCTCTCGATTTTATTGAGGGTCTTAGAGACCAAAATCCAAGACGAGACAAAAGAGAAAAAGGATGAGAAATAAAAGAAGAACTTAATATAAATATATAAAAAGAAAAAAAAAATTGATAGAAAATTAGAAGAAGGTCAAGGTTAATCCCGGAGGGTAATTTGGTCATTATACCCTCCCTTTTAGTAACATTCGATTAAAAGAGAGTAAAATAGAGGGAAAAAGGAAGAGGGAAAAATGGCGGAAAGAAAAGAATATAAATGGGGAGCGAGAGAAAATTCTAGAGAGAGAAGAAAAGTTCTGGAGAGAGAAGGAGGTAACAGCCGCTCCGGCGACGAGAGGTCCGGTTCCGGCCGAGTCTTCTTCCTGAAATCTTCACCGAACTTAGAGGAGAACATTCTCAACTTTTAGATTGTCCAAAACCATCAAGAAACGAGGAAAAATCTAAAGAAGACTACGCTCAAAACCTGGGAAGGAAGTTGTAATCGATTCAGATCGGAAATGGGAGTTCCGGCGTTCGTCAAAGAGGAAGAAGGACGAGGAAGGCAGCGCTTCGCTGGAGAAGAAGGGCCACGTGTCAAGCGTCCATTGGAGAAGAAAATCAAAGAAATACTTCGCGTCGGGCAGGATTCGAAGACCGGCTGCCCGCGACCCGATGACCTGCGCAAAACCCGGACCACCGACCCAGCTTCGCGTTGCCATGCGTCGGCGTAAAAGAATTCGGATTTTCAGCGCGTTCTTCCGGTTTCGAACCGACGACCTCGACCTCGGTTGACCGTACAGCGGGCGCCACGTGGCAATGCCGCAGCGTGTCACGGTCATGCTTGTCCAGGGCATGTTGCCCATGGCCGCATGCCCATGACAAGCCAAACCCTTGTCATGTCTTTTCATTCTAGTGTTTTTCCTTTTGTAATTCTAAAGCGTATGACACCTCAAAAATATCATGTCTAGGCCTGCCAGAACTAAAATGGCCCAGAATGTACTATAGGGGGATATGACTAGTCGTCAACTTCTCCCTACCCAAGGTTATATATGCTAAGCTGTTGTTATCTTTCTCTTGCTTGCTTATATAACGTCTCTTTCTAAATTCTCTCTTTCTAAAATCTCTCTCTCTCCTCGTTTTCTAAAACCTTCTTTTAAAACCGAGGCTAGAGGCTTGACCGTACTTCGCTTGGCCGTAGGCGACGCAAGAACAAATAGGCTGAACTCGCTTGTCGCTAGAAAGTGAGTGCCGCACAATCGCTAGTCCGCTGCCTTCGAAAGCGCGATTGTGTCAAGTGGTATCAGAGCTTTGTTAGCTCCGTAACGTCATACAGACCGAGACCATGTCGACGACAAAGTCCACACCCAAAGCACAAGCCGACCGGCTTACGCTAATAGAGGAGGAAATGCTGTTCCTCAAAGAAGTCCCTGACACCCTCCGTTTCCTGGAAACACGGGTGACCGAACTGAGTGAGAAAGTCGTCCAAGTCGACGCAATGGGCAACCGCCTGGATGGGTTGCCAATCGCAGAACTGTTGTTTCGAGTGACCTCGCTCGAAGAAAGAGTTGCTCCTACGAGCAGCCCAAAACCGTCTGATAGTCCGGATAGCTCTGTCGCACACAAAGAGGGACGTGGTGAAGAGTTCGATGTACTACAAAACACAATGATGAGTTTGTTCAATGGATTGGCTGATGAATTCAGAACAACAGTCGACGACCTCCAAGAAAGGATGGCCGCCATGAGCACTCGAATTGAAATTACCATGAAAGCCGTGGAAGGTGTCGCGGCTGGACAAACTAGTACAGGATCCAACAAACTAAGGTTCCCAGACCCTAGAGCCTTCAAAGGGAATCGGGATGCCAAAGAGTTGGAGAACTTCATCTTTGACGTCGAACAGTACTTCAAAGCCACAACGGCTTGTACCGACGACAAGAAGGTGACTGTAGCCGCGATGTACCTCATAGACGACGCCAAACTGTGGTGGCGTACGAAGGTGCAAGACATCGAGGATGGATTGTGCACCATCGACTCATGGGAGGACCTCAAGAGAGAGTTGAGGGAACAATTCCTCCCCGAAAACGCAGGGCATATAGCAATGGAGAAAATAGTAGCCCTGAAACACACTGGAAACATACGGGACTACGTCAGACAATTCTCAACCCTGATGCTGGATATCAGGGGCACAGCAGAGAAGGACAAGGTGTTCTTCTTCATAAATGGTCTACAGCCGTGGGCCAAAACAAAGATACATGAGAACAGGGTCCAAACCCTAGCTGCCGCAATGGCCTGCGCCGAGAGACTTGTAGACTGTGGGAACGAAGCAGGATCCCAAAGAAGAGCGACACCAGCCCCAAACAATGGGGGCAAACCATACAGACCACCGGGCCAGCGAAATGGAAGCCCCAACAGACCGAATGGATGGACGGATAGACCTCCTCAGAACAATCAAGCGGGGACATCTCGAGGGCCTTACCATCAAAGGAACCACCCGACGACGCCTTTGCAATGCATGCTGTGTAAAGGCCCCCACAAGGTATCCTACTGTCCTCACCGGGCCTCTCTCACTGCACTTCAAGTGTCCATTCAAGAGAGCAATGAAGCAAGGGTCGAGACTTTGCTAGACAAGAAGGAAGATCACGACAACCCCCGAATGGGCGCACTCAAATTCTTGTCAGCCCTCCAACGGAAAGTCGAACCGAAGGAGGTAATAGAGAAAGGGCTCATGTTCGTGGATGCCACAATAAACTCTCAACCGAGCAAGAGCACTTTGATAGACTCTGGAGCAACCCACAACTTCATTGCCGATCAAGAAGCCAGAAGATTGGGACTCACCATAGGAAAAGACCCGGGGAAAATGAAAGCTGTCAACTCTGAGGCCTTGCCTATTGTGGGAGTTTCTAAGAGAGTCCCCTTCAAAATAGGGGATTAGACTGGAGAGCTAGACCTTGTCGTGGTTCGCATGGACGACTTCGACGTGGTACTTGGGATGGAGTTCCTCCTAGAACACAAGGTCATCCCAATGCCATTGGCAAAATGCTTGGTGATCACCGAACGTAATCCCACAGTAATACCTGCAAGCATCAAGCAACCAGGTAGTCTTCGAATGATCTCGGCCATACAACTGAAAAGGGGACTTGCACGAGAGGAACCTACATTCATGGCCATACCACTGATAGAAGAAGCAACCACCGAAGAGACTGTCCCAGAGGAAATCAAGGAAGTACTAGACAGCTATACCGACATAATGCCGGAGAGTCTACCACAAACACTACCCCCTCGTCGAGGCATTGACCACGAAATCGAACTCCTTCCCGGGGTTAAGCCGCCAGCAAAGAACGCATACCGGATGGCTCCACCCGAGCTAGCCGAATTGAGGAAACAACTGGATGAGTTGTTGAAGGCGGGATTCATTCGCCCGGCAAAGGCCCTTTATGGAGCCCCTTTACTGTTCCAAAAGAAGAAGGATGGGACGTTGCGTCTGTGCATAGACTATAGAGCCTTAAACAAGGTGACAGTACGCAACAAATATCCTCTGCCGATAATATCTGACTTGTTCAACCAACTTCACGGGGCCAAGTACTTCACGAAGTTGGACTTACGATCAGGATATTATCAAGTACGCATTGCCGAAGGGGACGAACCCAAGACGACGTGCGTAACTAGATATGGGGCCTTTGAATTCCTAGTAATGCCCTTTGGCTTGACAAACGCCCCAGCTACGTTCTGCACGTTGATGAACCAGGTTTTCTACGAATATCTGGATCAATTCGTCATAGTGTACCTCGACGACATTGTTGTTTACAGCACAACCCTCGAGGAACACAAAGTGCATTTGAAGTTAGTGTTTGACAAGCTCCGGCAGAACCAGCTGTATGTGAAGAAAGAGAAATGTGCATTTGCACAAACATGCATCAACTTCCTTGGACATGTCGTCAGATGTGGAGAAATTAGTATGGATAGCGACAAGATAAAAGCTATCCAAGAATGGAAGGTTCCTACTTCCGTATCTGAGTTGCGGTCCTTCTTAGGACTAGCCAATTACTATAGGCGGTTCGTCGAAGGGTTTTCACGACGAGCCGCCCCATTGACAGAGCTGTTGAAGAAAGACCACCCTTGGTTGTGGTCGAATGATTGTCAAATGGCCTTTGAAAATCTGAAAACAACCATGACGAGGAGTCCTGTCCTCGGGTTGGTAGACGTCACAAAGCCATTTGAAGTAGAAACCGATGCTTCCGACTTTGCTCTTGGGGGAGTCCTTATTCAAGAAGGCCACCCCATCGCTTACGAAAGTCGAAAGCTCAACGATGCCGAACGAAGATACACTGTCTCTGAGAAAGAAATGTTGGCCGTAGTCCATTGCCTTCGAGTCTGGAGACAGTATCTCTTAGGATCACAGTTCGTAGTGAAGACTGATAACAGCGCCACTTGCCACTTCTTTGATCAACCAAAATTAACAGCAAAACAAGCCCGGTGGCAGGAGTCGTTAGCCGAATTCGACTTCAAGTTCGAACACAAAGCAGGAAAGAGTAATCAAGCAGCCAACGCGCTGAGTCGGAAGGGCGAACATGCGGCCCTGTGCATGTTAGCCCATATTCATTCAAGTAAGATCGATGGATCGATGCGCGACATCATCAAGGAACATTTACACAAAGACCCATCGGCCAAAGCTGTTGTCGAACTAGCCTAAGGCTGGAAAGACACGGCAGTTTTGGGTTGAAGGGGACCTCCTGATAACCAAAGGAAACAGATTGTACGTCCCAAGAATAGGGGAGCTGAGGAAGAAGCTCGTTCAGGAATGTCATGATACCTTGTGGACTGGACATCCTGGGTGGCAAAGAACATACGCCCTAATAAAGAAGGGGTACTTCTGGCCAAACATGCGAGACGACATCATGCAATACACCAAGACGTGCCTCATCTGCCAACAGGATAAGGTCGAGAAAGCCAAAGTCTCTGGACTCTTGGAACCTCTACCTGTGCCAACAAGACCCTGGGAAAGTGTATCCCTGGACTTCATAACACACCTCCTAAAGGTCGGGGAATATGACGTCATCTTGGTTATTGTAGACCGATTCTCCAAATATGCGACATTCATCCCCACTCCCAAATTATGCTCAGCGGAACTCACAGCCCAACTGTTTTTCAAACACGTTGTAAAGTTATGGGGCATTCCGTCAAGCATCATCAGTGATAGGGATGGCAGATTCATTGGGACATTCTGGACTGAGTTATTCGCTTTCTTGGGAACAACCTTAAACATCTCCTCGAGTTATCACCCTCAAACCGATGGACAGACAGAACGGTTCAATTGCTTGCTCGAAGAATACTTACGTCACTTCGTCGACGCTCGCCAAAAGAACTGGATACAATTGTTAGATGTCGCCCAATTTTGCTTCAATTGTCAAACCAGCTCATCTACAGGGAAGAGTCCCTTCGAAATTGTAAGTGGACGACAACCGGCCTTACCCCATATTATTGATCATCCTTATGCAGGAAAAAACCCTCAAGCTCACAACTTTACAAGGGAATGGAAGCAGACGACGAATATAGCCCGGGCATATTTAGAGAAGGCTTCCAAACATATGAAGAAATGGGCGGACAAGAAGCGTCGCCCCCTTCATTTCCGTGTAGGAGATCAAGTCTTTATCAAGCTGAGACCGGAACAGATCAGATTTCGTAGCCGAAAGGACCAGAGACTAGTTCGTAAGTACGAAGGCCCGGTTGAAGTCCTTAAAAAGATCGGGGCTACCTCCTACAGAGTTGCACTACCCGCGTGGATGAAAATCCACCCCGTCATTCATGTGAGCAACTTGAAGCCTTATCACCCTGATCCAGACGACGACCAACGAAATGCAACCACAAGACCGAACATCGATCTGAAGCAAAAAGAAACAAAGGAAGTGGAAGAGATCCTAGCCGACAGGGTTAGGAAGATAGGAAGACCTGTACGGACGATTCGTGAATTCCTTGTCAAATGGAAGAATCTCCCTATGGAGGAAACAAGCTGGGAACGCGCCAAAGATCTGAACTCCGCCGCCACCCACATCGCAAGGTATGAAAGTAGTCGGTTGACAGGGACGTCAACCAATTAGGTGGGGGAGGATGTCACGGTCATGCTTGTCCAGGGCATATTGCCCATGGCCGCATGCCCATGACAAGCCAAACCCTTGTCATGTCTTTTCATTCTAGTGTTTTTCCTTTTGTAATTCTAAAGCGTATGACACCTCAAAAATATCATGTCTAGGCCTGCCAGAACTAAAATGGCCCAGAATGTACTATAGGGGGATATGACTAGTCGTCAACTTCTCCCTACCCAAGGTTATATATGCTAAGCCATTGTTATCTTTCTCTTGTTTGCTTATATAACGTCTCTTTCTAAAATCTCTCTTTCTAAAATCTCTCTCTCTCCTCGTTTTCTAAAACCTTCTTTTAAAACCGAGGCTAGAGGCTTGACCGTACGTCGCTTGGCCGTAGGCGACGCAAGAACAAATAAGCTGAACTCGCTTGTCGCTAGAAAGTGAGTGCCGCACAATCGCTAGTCCGCTGCCTTCGAAAGCGCGATTGTGTCACAGCGCGCGTCTTCCCTGCCTCATGCGCGTCGTACGCGTGTAACACCTTCCCAGGCGCGTGCACGCGCGTGAGGACTTAAATAGAGAAAATCAGTATTTGTAGACATGCTAATGGTATAGAAGCGCTAAATGAAGAACACGCGTCAATCAGGTAAGTCACCACACTGAACTTTAGGAAGAAATACTTGTAGGAATCGCTTGGTTATGCATGCATGTTAGTTTAATTACCTTAGGTGGTAGCTTTCCATGATTGAATGTAAATAATTTGATTGTTAAGAGTATGGATGTATTGTGTGAAGTATTATGGGAATTATCTGAGTGTTGCTATTATGTTTTAAGCTTCGCCTTTATATGTAAATGTTTAATTCATGCTTAGAGGAGAATGAAAACTTGTGAACTCTGAAAGCTCCGAGATGTTATCGCCCCGTTGAGCATGCATGTTTATTTTGCATGAATTTTGTATGATGATACTGGATGATAGTTGTGTGCACACTCAGTTAATTTCCACTACTCACAAGAATGTTAAAGTCTAGGGATTTTTGGTTAGAGCGACCAGTCACTAAGCATAGACCTAACCTTCCCTAGAAGCATAAGAAACTTCCACGGTAAGCAAAACCACCTCTAGAGTACCATTAGGCTACTTGTGCGTGGGTGGTGTTATAGCTTCGTGGGGGACCAGCGGGTTCCTGATCAGGACTCGACTGCTCGATAGCCGTTTAGTATGGGAAACGGGATACCCACGTCGTAATTGACCATTTAGCTGGATGGAAAAGGGGAGGTAGCCCTCCCAAATACAGGGGGATTATCATGGGACTAGGGGGTTGCAGCTCACTTCCTAGACGAGACCCCAGGTAATCTCATACCCATACCGAGGTAGCCACTCGCAAGGCTCCAGTCCAACACAGGTTAGCATAAAAGGAACTCTAGGGGTATAAATGAAAGGACGAAGACAAAAGAAGCCCCAAGAAGCAAGTCCCAAGGGGGCAAGACCTAAAGAGCTAAGACTTGAACCAGAAGTCCTGAGCCAAAGAAAAAGACCGTGGAAGTTTGTCAAAATTTGGATGCGATAAGAGCCTACAAGTAGGTGGCTTACTGAGTATAAATTTTATACTCATTCTTTTCTACTTTTTTTTCCAGATACCGGTCGAGGTGGAGGAGCGTTTGAGAGCTGTGCGGTCACAGAGGGGGTCGTTCCGGAGCGTCAGTCCCTTGTCGGTCTTTTTGAGTCTTTTGTATTTCATTTTACATATGTAATTTCCTTTGTATTATTTTCGAAACAAATCTTCTCCCTCTTCTGTTTGAAATAAATGGTACTTTCTTATTTTACTTCACTTTTCTTTTCTTTTATTTTCTTTTTCTTTGTTTTCGATTTTGTCTTTTTAGCCACGATTCGAGTTTTCGATGCCTCGAAAATCGGGTCGTGACATACGGTAAGACCACTTACTTGTTTGGCCTTAGCTGGCGTTTTCCTAATTTCAAGTTTGCTAAGCTTCCATTCCTCGAAGTTGCTCCAAATGTCGCTAGAGACCGTTTTCTATTATGTCGTTCATCGCTTTTTGTTAGTATTTCACAATCCTAATATAATGCAATTTAAATTTGTGAAATAAGACATTATAATACCTCTATTACCTTCATAAGGATCAAAATTAGCTTCGAAAAGGTAAAAAACGTAAGGATTGGTGTAATTTTGTACAACCCGAACTAAATAACAGGTTTTTTGCACGTAAGGTTGGAGCCGAGTCGAGCCGATTCAAGCCGAAACGTGGCGCAATGGGAGAGGGACACATTGCGACTTATCTCTCAAGTTGAGGCGCTGGTTCTGGTCAGATGAAATGGGCGCGCGGGTCACAGTTGCGGCAGGCGTGGGCTGGAATGACTCTCAGACTGTAGGCATCACGGGTTGGATTGGTTTGTTGTGGACTCTAGGGCGAGGCTGGTTGCGTTACAGGTTGTGGGTTAAATCCAACCCGAATCCGGATTTGACAGATTCGTCTTCCTTGCCCAACTTCTTGCATTTTCCGATTATGTTTGTCTCTCCTCTGTACATCGTTTCCAACGCCGTTTCTCGTCCTTTTTCTTCCTCTACCTCTATGTTAGCCTCTCTTCTTCCCTTCCACGAAGTTTTATGACTTGTAGGTGCCTAAAACAACAACTCATGAGATCCTCAAAAACTCAAAACTCAAATTTCGTTTTCCAAAGACGTACCTTTGGTGTGCATACAGATGTCGATGATCAATTTCGTGTCGTGGTCCTTTCGTTTTGTGAGTTTGATCTTTGCCAGAAAACTTCGCCGAATCTCTCTCTCGCTTTCTCTCATGCAGGAATGCTGTGAGGGTTGGTTGGAGCATGGGTGTTCGTTTGGCGATTCGTGGAGCGTGCATGCGCTTCTCCAGTGCATTGCCCGAGAACTCCAGCACCTCACTAGAATTCTCGAGCTCCGACGACCACTTTTCTTTTCTTTTTCATAAACAGAACATTAAAGTAGTATAGTATAAGTATCAAAAGTATTGTGATAACATTTTTCCTACCATACCAAACACAATTATATGATTTCCAAACATCTCATTTTCGAACCTTCATTTTTAAACCAAACCATGTCTTAAATAAAATCTCAAAACATACAATGAATTTAGGAGTAATTAAAGCAATTAATACTATTATTATTTGGGTGAGTACCAAGTCCTAATAGGGAGGCTACCCAATACAATAATGTTATTATTATAATAATAATAATAATAATAATAATAAATGTTTTTGGGGTTGGAGAAAGGTGTTCACATGTCTCATTGTTTCCATTAAAAACAATTATTGTTCCACGTGCATTTTTCATATTTTAAATTGAAAAACGTGTGAGAATTGATGCATCAATTGAGTGTACATAGTCAAGATTGGGTCGGGTTGAGAGATTTTTTTTTTACCCAACTCAAAAGTACAGATTAGTTAAATTGGTAACCCAACCAAAAAATTGTCACACCCCAACCCAACCCTCTATTTTTGGGTTGGATTCCGGTGGTTCAAAAAAAATTATTTTTATTTTATTTTTTTATTTATCCACCTTTTATATATTTTTTAATAAATTTTAAATAAAAAAAATAATTAAAAATTCACCAACAAAAAAACTAGAATTACTTGTCTCAATCCTACCATAATAAAAAAATTGGTCAAAATTGGGTGTAAGTGTGAGGAAGTACCACAAAACTCATTAATGTAAATTTTTTTAGTATATTTTATGTATTTTTATTTGACTCGAGTCAACTCGAGGGTTTTGTCATGAACCCGGAATCAAACTGAGTCAGTTCGTGTTCAGGAAAATGAACCAAAACCAACTCGAAAAACTAATCCAATCCAACCCAACCCAACCTTTATAGTTCGGGTTGGGTGAGTCTGGATTGTCAGGTTGAATGTACACCCCTATGCATCAATAATTTTTAATTTGAGAGTTCAAATGAAATTTTATAAGTTTGTAGGCATGTGAATTAACGTTACATTCGCTCGTAAAAGTTTAGAATTTAAATTAATACAATTATTTATTTAGAATTTTAATTGATACATCTATGACTATTTAGTAAAGGTGTTCAAAAGATTCGATGATACAAAAAATTCAATCAACCCAACTTGTACGATTTGAGTTGAATTTGGTTCAAATAAAGGACTAAGTTGGTTCACGTGTTCTCTTAAAATTAAATTGGATTGAACAGAACTAACCCGAATTTATGGTTAAGTTTAAAAAATGCATTTTTGGGTACGATACAATTATTATTTAATTACTATATTCATTCCGTAAAATTTAATTAAATATTTAAAAATAAATAAACAAATGTTTTATAAACTAACCTTTTACCTCTATTAAAAATAAAAATAAAAATAAAAATAAAAATAAAAATGGATAGGGTTAGATACACAAAAATAAAAATAAAAAGTGTGAAATAAATTTTAATTATTTTTAAAATTTATTGATTTATTAGATATGAAATAAAAAAAAGAAAAAAATAAAAAATAATTTTTAAAATGGAGAAGGGTATAATGGTAATTTAAGAAAGTTTGAACATTCCGTATTGGGGGTACAAAAATTTTGAACATTCCGTGGTTAGTCCTATGATTGTGGAGGCAGTGAAGCTTGTGGCTAATAGCGTAGCGGGCGGTGCTCTCTGAAACTGAATCAGACAAAGAATGCCGCACTTCGCACTGTCACAAATGGTTTGAACTTCCAAATTTCATTTTGTCGATTACCGAAGCAAGCACGATCCGACACCTAATCTCCCCCCTCCTCTCTCCTCTCTCTCTCTCTCTCTCTCTCTCTCTCCTCCTGCTATTTGATTCAGAGGCCAACAGCTTTGGCTCAATGTCCATGGATTTGTTCTCTGTTAACACGAGCTGACGTTGTTTGCGTCGTTTGAGAACAAATTCCATGGTCAAATTGCTGTTGCGAGCTCCTGTTTGAATCTGAAAGAAATCCCAGCTTCAGACGGTTTTAGGGTTTTTTTTTTTTCGTCTTCTTATTCTTCAAGGAGAATTCTATCGTTCCTAATAATGCCGGTGCACGGATCCAAATCTGAGAAACCAGATGCGGCGGTGTTGCACCGTCGAGATGCGTATGATTTACTCGGTGTCTCCAGGAACTCCACGGACCAGGAAATCAAGAGCGCTTACAGAAAATTGGCTCTCAAGTACGTTCTAAATATCAAATGTTTTACCTCTGTTTTCTTCAATTTTTTTATGGCTATAAAGAGCACTTTCATATTGGAACATTGAGTTCGTTTGCTATCAATTTTCCTAAGCTTTATTCTCAGGAGACATGGAAGGGTATTATTGTTTTTTCCGGTAGGATAGGATTTCATGTAAAGTCATATTTAGATTGTTCCCCAACTACTGCACTTTAACCCTTTACAAAACGGCAGAGCATCGGTTTGTGACTTACCGACACCTAACTGTAGCACTGTGAATTGCTTATTCTGCCCCTCCCAACACAAGTGGGAATGAGTGCTAACAATCTTAAGAATTCCTTGTTAATTCTTGGTTAGACTTTCAGCCCGAGGTTGTCAAGTTAGGGGGATTAGTAGCAATGGAAAATCTTAATTTTATCATACAATTGTCATATACAAGGTGATGGTGTTTATACAATTAGCATCCTCAAAGTAGATTGGGCTTATATTATAGTCCAGAAATGTCTGAAATTATCAGAACACTAATATAATCTTTCCTTGTCTTGATAGCTTGCCTAGGAAGTATCAAGAATTTCCAAAAGAAAGTAGTGAATTTCATCTGTTGTACGTTCAAGCAACTTTTATGATAGTTTAATCACCATTGTTATTCCAGATCACCCAAACCAGTTTTCTATGCTTAAAATAATTCTTGCGTGGAATATCATTTATGAAGTATCATATCCGTTGATTCTTGATTACAATTTCCTGTGAAACCCATTATCTCTTCTTTCTTGTGATGCACCAATGTGCTCGTTAGTTAATCTGTTCCTTGCATAATGAGTGATGAAACTCTATCAGGTAATATAAGCATGCTTACAGTGTGATATGTTACATCCTATAATGGTAAATTATGGCTCTTTTTAGTATTGCTTCATGCCACATGTTATTATATCAAGGTGGTCTTCATAAATTTTTTGGTTTTTAATCCTCTTTTACTAAATATGTTGATAGATCATGAAACTCTAATTCTAAAACCAGGTATCATCCTGACAAGAATGCAAACGATCCCAAAGCTGCTGAAATGTTTAAGGAAGTCACTTTTTCCTACACCATTTTGTCAGATCCAGAAAAAAGACGACAATATGATGCTGCTGGATTTGAGGTGAAATATCGTTCATGTGAATTTGCACATTTTAGGAAAATTACCATGTTCAGATGTGTGTTTATTTAACAGCTGTACTTTGGGCTACAGATGATCTTGGAGAACTTTGACGATTTAGCCAACCAATTTATAATAAATATCTAATCATGAAGTCAGCAAATTCAAAAATAAATAAACAAATAAGTAGGACTAAACAAAAATTCATTAGTACTAGTCCCTCGCAAGATGAAACAATTTAGACTAAGTTATTCACTCTTTTTCTATTTACTAGGTTTTAAACCTTGAAATTAAATATTAATTTTTTTTGTATTTTCAGAAAATCTTGTGAATGTTGTTAAATTTAAAATATGTAATTTGAAGGAAAAAATTAAAGAAACTATTAAGAAGATTAATATATTTATTACATAATTACAATAACTATTAAATAAGGGGCCAAAGAAAATCAAAAGCTTCTCCTCTCAAATCCCATCTAAAATATAGTCGATTAAAAAATTTTAACTAAACTAAAATTACTAAAATATAATTTGTTGTTGTGCCTTATGAAATGTGTTTCTTCAAAATGAAGAAAGTTGTGATTTTACCTTTGCCTAGGCTGTTGAAACAGAAAGCCAAGAATTGGAGCTGGATCTTTCAAGTTTGGGGACAGTGAACACCATGTTTGCTGCCCTTTTTAGGTATGCTTTATCCTTTTTTTTTGGG
>NW_019268532.1:4462156-4469505 GCF_002738365.1 Cucurbita moschata
ATTCTTCTCACTAATGTCAGATTCTCTGAGTTTATCATCTTGCTTTCTATTTTAATCCCACCTTTGATTGCAGCAAGCTTGGCGTGCCAATTAAAACAGCTGTATCTGCAACAGTTTTGGAAGAGGCACTTAATGGGGTTGTGACTGTTCATCCGCTTCCATTGGGCATACCTATTTCTAAGAAGGTGCACTGTTGTACCTAATATTTGTCATTCATTTGGCCTCATTTGATAACTTCTTTTTTTTTTTAAATTAAGCTTATAAAGACTACTTTCTTCACCTTTTGAACATTACTTTCACCTATATGTTGCATTGTTTTAATTTCTAGTTTTTAAAAATGTTTTCAAAATCTAAGGGAAATTTTGAAGACAAAAAAATAGCTCATTTGATAACCATATGGTTAATTCTTATCCAAATTCCAAAAACAAGATTTTAAAACTACTTTTTCTAGTTTCCAAAACTGACTCGGTTTTTGAAAATATATGTAAAAAGTAGATAACAGAACAAGAAAACCCATAGGTGGCAGTATAGGCTTAATTTTCAAAATAAAAAATAAAAAACAAAAAACCAAATAGTTATTGAAGGGGGTTGTAATTTTAGAACTTTTTTTTTGTTAAGAACTAAAATGTGTTTTAAAGAAAAGGGAATGCATACCCAAAAAATTGTGAGAAGCAAACATAAATTTTAATATTGGAAAACTCAAAATGAAATTGTTACCAAATGAAGCCATTTATTGGTTTGCTGATTTAGGATTCTTTAATTTTTTACAGGTTGAGAAACAGTGTGCACACTTTTATTCTGTTATGATAAGTGAAGAGGAAACACAGGGTGGATTTGTTTGCCGAGTTCACTCACCCGATAAAAGCAAATTTAAGGTTCGACTATGACTCTCTGGAATGTAATTGGTGTTTGTGCGAGAACATGTCCGAGAATATTTTTCTTCATAAACCATGATTATATCGGATTTCATGTTCTTGCAAAATTTCCTCCCTTCCACTTTTATGATTACTAAATTACATGGTTTTATTACTATTTCAACCGCACAATGACTACAACAAAAGTTAAGGACAAAAGCTTGAAATTAGAATTCCACTTCATCGTGCATAATTTCTTTTGTAAATTTCTCATTCATTTTTTTGATGTAGTTGTTGTATTTTGATCGGGAAGAAACTGGTGGATTAAACCTTGCTTTACAGGTATTGCTCAATCTTGTATCATAGCCTTTTTCATCTTTTTGGTATGCTACATAACTAAACTGCTCAGCAGATTATTACGTAATATAGTTTTTCGTTCTATAACCTAATGTCTTTGTGGGCAACATCTGGCAGTTGGAGTGATCATGCATATATTGATAATTCACTTGTAATCTGTTCTCCAGTTAATTATATATTACTGCATAATAATTTTATTTTTTTTTAGTTTTGTGATATAATTTGAGACTTGAGGTTTTACAATGTCTATCTAGACAGAAAATGTGAGTTTATATGCATGAGTAGTTCGCACCCTGATAATTTTTTGTATGTATAATTTTGGAGACTTTATTTTATATTCTTTAATTTGATAGTGATTCTTATGAATGCATGTTGAAACACCCCATTTATGTTTATATCTTCTGCTTGACCATCAATGAACCTTTTAAATTTTTGCCTTCAAAGCTCAGTAATTGATATATTTGAATTCTTGTTATATTTGTAGGAGGAGAGTACAAAGGTTGGAAAAGTCACGTCTGCTGGGATGTATTTTCTCGGGTTCCCTGTCTATCGGTTGGAACAAACATTGAACTCGGTGCGCCAACTCTAAATTAATTGCTGATTTCAAGTTTAACATCATTTTTTGTTATCTACTTGCACATCAAAAGAAAAATTAAAAATATGTTTGATGCCCATTTCCTAGAATCTGTTTTCATTCAAACAAGAAACATAAATACATTTGATAACCATTTCTGTCCAATATTTTTACTTTTAAAATGAAAAAAGTTTGCTTCTGAAAGCCACCTTATAGATAAGAAATCATTTGAATTAGGTTTCCATACCATCTGAACTACAGCGACCCTCTAGATCACGTTTCAATTTGCAAATATAAATGTGAGAAAAAACAGAAAACTGGAATAATACGAATGCACCCATCTTTCAAAAGAACTAAAACTATGGAATAAGGATCAACTTGAATAATGCTCAACTTCTTAAACAACATAATATTGTGCTCATTAGGATTTTATTGATCTTTTCAGATGATCTCTGCTAAGGATCCAGATGCTGCCTTTTTTAAAAAATTAGATGGTTTCCAGCCATGTGAAATAATAGAATTAAAGGCGGGGACTCATGTCTTTGCAGTCTATGGTAAATTTGAATATGTTTTGATATTCAATTACCGAGTACTGGAATACAATATTTCTTATTTCAAAATGCTTGTATGTGGACCTGATGACCATTACGTTATCTAGGTGACAATTTTTTTAAAAGTGCGAGCTATACTATGGAGGTATTTTCTGCGGCGTCTTTTTCTGAAGAGAAGGAGAATCTTAGAGCCGTGGAAGCTCAAATTTTGACAAAAAGGGTGGAAATGTCCAAATTTGAAACGGAATATCGTGAGGTCTAGTATTTAACAATTGAGCTCTGTATTCTGTTACTATATGAAAGCGTACTGATAGTTACTGGAAATGTCGATAGGTTCTAGCACAATTTACAGAGATGACTAGCAGATACACTCAAGAAATGCAAGTGGTAAGTTTAACTCGAAGTTATAACCCGTCTTTTATCTGTCGAAATGATAGCTTCTTTACGACTGACTGCTCTGGCTCCTTTTATCCACAGATCGACGACCTTCTCAAACAGAGGAATGAAATTCATGCCTCCTACACAACTAGTCCTCCAGTAAAACGGAGTAGGAACCGGATTAGGGGTTTGGTTAGGGAATCAAAAGAAGACAGCCAAATAAGGGAGAGGAAATCTACAAGGGATAGACCCAAGAAGAAAAAATGGTTCAATATCCATTTAAAGGTTGATAAAAGAAAATCTTGTTAAAAGAGGTTGAGAAACATGAAGGTATGTTCCGACCGTTGTCGTGTATTATGCGCCTTCATCGACACTATACTCATCTTCAATATTGCAGGGAAGCTGAATCTTTCCCCAAACCTAATTTTTTTTCGGTTGCATTCGGATTGATTGGTATCAAAACGAAGAAGATACGAGGGAGTAATAGCCTCACCTGATTGCTTAATCATATGAATATGGCCTTAAACGACATGGGGATGCTGTGGATGACAACTTGTCTACAAAGAATCTGTTATTAGATGGATCCTTCCACCAGCAAAAAGCACGCATGTGATTGTATTATTTTCCTACGAAGGCCAGCGCTAAATTGCTGTTTGTGTCATATAATACAATCAAGTTTTGTGAATAGCAATATTAGCTGGATTTCGCACAATCGAGGTTTAGTTATATTCATGGAGTTCATCAATCTGCTCTTGTAAGTGTTGATGTTTCTATTTACTGTAGCCAGGCTTGCGATTCTGCTATTTCGTCTCCGACTCCATCGCTGATGCCTGCCTGTAGCTGACATGCATGACGTTACGAGTTGATCCGCGCCAATGTCAACCCAAATGCCAAGTTTAATTTGGTACGTAGGCTTGGGAATGAGAGTATAATTTAATTAGTTGAATTGCTCGTGCATTTGGGTTTTCATTCTTAAAAGAGTTCATTTTTGTTTGTAGAAAATAAGTATAAGGAGATGATATTTTCTGTTTACGAAGAAAGTATTCGAAAAAAGTTCGAGAATTGAGTGATTATGTAAAGAAATAGTTCATTCTATTTGCCTCTATGATTGGTTCTGGGAATTGCACACTGAGTCTTCTCAGAGTTAAGGAATCGATCAAGTGAAGGATTAAGGATCAAAGCTGAAACAATCCTCTCTCATCCTTCAAATTTTGCAGGACTGGCCTTGTTAGATTCTTTTAGCTTTTAATTTTGCTTGTCATGCATCCTACTAAAAGTTTAAAAATATCAGTCTTTTAAATCTTAAATTTTATTTTTACATCTTAAAAAGTTAAAAAAAATGTCATACTTCTCGACTTTTAATTTTGTCTAATACATTCTTGACAAATTTAACATTTAAAAAAAATTGAAATTGAATTGTATGGGTAAGATATGATATTTTAAATTTTGTGGTAAATTTTAAGAAATGTTAAGAACTGTATTAATATAAAATTGGAAGTTTATAAATTTGTTAGATAAATTTAAAGATTAAAAATCTATTAGATAAATTGTGGCCTTATAAACTTTTTTGTTTAGTTTGTTTAGTTTCAATAAAACATTGTGATTATCCATAGTTATAGTTGTGGAGTGTTAGATTGAATGGCACGATAACCTATATGGGTCACGACCTCATGTATTTATAGATGTGTATAATGAAGATTACATTCCAAATCTATGATTTGATAACAAACCATGAAATCATAGATTTGGTAACAAACCCTTCAAATCATAGATTTGGTAACAAACTAGTAAATCCTAAATTATCTTAGTATATACAGATATGATCTATTTTAGGTTTAACATGGAGATCTAACGGTTGATTGTTTGAAATGTTTTATGATCAAGCCGAGAAATTTTTGGCCTCCACACTCACTAGAACTTAATAATGGGATCATTTCCTATTATATTTTCTATTATTTTAGACACTCTTGTCAACATTTACTCATATTAAAGTTGCACCAACGACGAAGATATTTTCTTTTTGGTGTTGGACAAAGATATTTTCTTTTTGGTGTTGGAAATAAAGTAAAGACGTAACATACTCGGAGGTGACTGACGTTATTTCAAAATGAAAAACAAAAACAAAAATATGCACGTCCCACACTTACATTTTTAGAAAACAACCAAGTTTTATATGGATAACTCTTAAGATCAAGTTAGAAATCAATGCCCTAAGCTTCACTTATTATTCATTATATCCAAACCAACACACTTTAGTCCTACTAATATAATTTAATGATCAAGGAAGAGTTTCTTTTCTTTTTTTTTTTTTCTTTTCATTCTTAATAATATATCAGCTTCCAAAAATTGAATACATTTGTAAGAAAATTAAAGAAACATTTGAAAGATGTATTATCAAAAAATAATTTCAAAGTAATTAATAAAAAAAAAAATCCTCCAAATATGCAGTAGAAAATTATTATTATAAGAATCATTTGTAAATATAGTGCAACTAAACAAAAATACTTCAATATACAACTTCAAATCAATCAGAAAACTCGACACGAGGTTGATAGACTAAATTTCGAAGCTGAAATCGAAGGCCAAAATGTTCATCTTTCTGCTCACCTCTGCCCACAAGCAATATTAGTACAATTACAATAACCACTAGTCTAGTATATGAATACATCAAGTGTTCTTCATTTCCACCAAACAAACACAAGAATCTATATGGCTCATTCCTTGAAAATCCTTCCCATCAAACAAATGGAACCCCTACTTAGAATTCCTGTGTATATAGAGATCAACAAGTTGTGCATTTTGCCAAACACTAGCTATTCCCAAAAATGAATATTCTTTGTGATTTTTCAACAGTTCACAATTCATTGACCACATGTGCCACATTACTTATTCACAAAAGGAATTATAGCAAAACAGTAATGAATTTCTCCACAATTCACTACTTTTATATGATTTTTTTTTTTTTTTTTTTCTGAAGCTCGCTTTCTTGGAGTTACTATACTTTTGTGCTTCTGGGCAACATTTTTCCTAAGGCTCTCTTTTGTAATGTAATAATGTAAGAAAAGCAGAATATGAAAAGAATAATTAGTACAATGAACAAAACTTTAACTTAACTAATTCCACAGCGAAACTTCGATCTGCTGCTCTTTGTCGAATTAGAGATGCACAGGAGTTGAATCTTTAACAATCTCGTACAATGAGATAATGTTTTCAATGGTCAAAAGGCCAATGATGCACCATTCCAAGAGATCTGACTTTCTATTCTGGAGGACTTCTTGAAGAAAATGAATGTTATGCTGCAAGGAACATGCAAATCGATTAAAAAACAAAATAAACATTGTTCTATCTCTTCAATATATATATATATAGGATACCTCAACAAATATCCTCTCCAGAAAACAAAAACACGCTTATTCAAGTGAACACTAAAAAATTGAAAGAATCCAGGTGAAAGATTTAAGCAAGGAAATGACAATGAGGAGGTTGATTATATTTTTCTAAGCTCTGCTTTTGGACAAGGAACTTGCCACCTGCTGCTTCATTCGAGTTATTTCGGGTCCACCCGGACAAACTTCAGATGGAAAAACAATTAACACTCGGACAAAATTTAGGAGAGCCAATTTCTTAAGGAAATATTCTAAACTGATTTGTTAACTACAACCATTGAAAGCTCTCACCAGGGCATTAAACTTCATTCCTCTGAAAACTATGAATTGATTCTCCAACTGAGTAGCTTGCCCTCTCAAATTGGGAAGACTTGCATGTCTAAGGTGCATTAACACTACTTGAGCTCACTAACAATAAAGAACAGATTCGACTGCTAGCATGGCATTATGTCATATCATGAACACTTTTACGCTCTAATTAGAGCAAAAATGTGAAGAATTTTAACTGCACCTCTTTTCATTCTAGTTAGTATGTAGGAATTATTTGTGCAATTTTTCTTCCCTCTTTTCATTCTAGTTAGTATGTGGAATTAATTGTGCAATTTTTCTTCCATATGCATGTCACCTCCTATATTTATAATTCTGTTAAATCAATGGATCATGCCCACTATAAAAGAGTAGTAAATAAATAAAATAGAAAAGTCGTTATGAGGTAAAACTTATACGACTTCTCAACACATTTGCCTTCACATATGACCAAGAAAGAAATTATTTGTTTCATCTTGGCTATTACCCTGGCTTTTGTGAAGAATGATCAAGAGACCCAACCATAAAGAAAAAGAACGGTATGAAGGAATGTGAATGAAATAAAACCAATATTACCTCCACAAACTTCAATTTGAAATCTAGATTTCCAAAGCGCTGGGTGACCTCGTACTCTTCTCGAAGGTACTCATATATTTGAGCATATTTTGCATCCCTCCATGCAATTTCTGATCTGAGTGGCAAAAGAAAAGGATAATAAAAGAGAAAGAAAGATGGGCAATTTTCTGAACAGTTAGTTGTGACAAAAGACCCCACCAAAAGTATATTTTTTTTCAACCACTAAAGAAACACTATGATTGAATTTTTCAACATTATATTAGTTAGATACATGACTTGATACTAAAGAGAGGAAGAAGATAAAAAAAGTATCTTTTTTTTTTTTTTTTTTTTTTTTTTTTTTTTTTTTTTTTTTTTTTTTTTTTTT
>NW_019268532.1:4469679-4475532 GCF_002738365.1 Cucurbita moschata
TTTTTTTTTTTTTTTTTTTTTTTTTACTTGTATCAAGCTTGAAATGTGAAATTTCTATGCCATGATCTTGCATCTGTTATGTTGTCAAATACATTTATGAACAATATTTCCTAGTGCCAAGTACATAGAACCCACGTGGTGCCATAAGTTAAAACAGAATCGTTAAAGAGGCTTCAGGTAAACAAAGGTAAAGACTATTTGTACTACATTTGAACTTGCAGTAAAGATATCTTAAACTCATATTCCACAAACAAAATGACAAATCTAACTTCAATATTTTGTCCCATGACATACTAAGTTGGGTGCAACTTTTTTCTATTTTTCTTTCGAAGTACACATAACCGGTTGTTGTGGTTTTTGGCACAAACCGACATTGAAAGAAACAATTGTTCAATTTTGGTTGGTTGGATATCAGTAATTTTTTAAGACTTGTATAAACTGACCATTCCCCAATTCAATTGATCAATTTTGGTCAAAACTGATGCTGAGAGTGACGGAGGTCGAGAGGGAAACTGAGGGTGACAGAGTAAGAGAGATGAGAAGAAGAATGGAGAGGGTTACAAAGCCAAAAAAACGAAGAGAGATGCAAAAGGACGAGCTTGAGGGGAGAGTCAAAAATGAAAGAGGAGAAAATAAGAGGAAGGATTAGAGAGAAATGAAATTCAAAGATGAGAAAGGGAGAGGTGTAGCTATAGCTTATTAGGCCAAAAAAACACAAACGCTTTGAGTAACATGTTCATGACCAACATGAGTCAGATACTCCACCACTTGTTATCACAATGAACATGTGTTGGACACTAGATATGTACAAGTTTTATGAGTCCAAACCTTGTTAGGTTAGTATTAAATACTTATCAAGCATATTAAATATTTAAAATTGTGGCAATGTGAACAAAAATACAAGACCGAGAGGGAAGATTTATGCCACATGGGGTCTGAGACAAGGAGATCCACTATCCCCTTTTCTTTTCATCATGTACTACTGACAAAAGCAGAATGACAAATAAAAAGTTTTCAGATTGGTAGTGAAGGCTTAAGCATAACCCACCTCCAGTTTTCAGATTGGAAGAAACATGATCGAGATGGTTAAAACCTTTGAAAGATTCTCTTGACAAAATATCAATATCCAAAAAACAGAGGCCATGGGCATCAATATTAGAACAGAGATGAGTGAAGAATTTGCTAGCATATACGGGTGTAAAAAGGGAGAATGACCAAATATGTACCTAGGACTACCTCTAAAAGGAAACCACAAATCTTTTTCCTTCTAAAAGATTATTATTGAAAAAATAGAAAGAAGATTGTCAACCTGGTCATCATGTTATACTTCAAAAGGTGAAAGACTCAACCTAATACAATCCACATTATCCAACCTCTCCACTTACTACATGTCTATTTGAAATGCCACAAAAAGTGGTAGCGGATATAGAAAGATAATTTAGAAACTACTTGTGGAAAGATTACTCACACCTTGTTCGATGGAATATTATAAACCTCCCAACATAAAAGAGAGGCCTCAATCTTCTCTCGATAAAGAAGAACAAAGCTCTCCTTGCCAAATGGATATAGAGGTATCATCACAAAGAAAACGCCTTGGGGAGAAATCTTATAAAGACCAAATATACTCCTATATCAAACAAAAATCAACCCCCTCCATCTTCTAAAAAGGCCTTGGAAGTACATAATGAAACATCAAAAACCTCACCACCAACCGAACTTGCCATAGGGTGAGTGATGGAGGAAGCACATCATTTTAAGACCAACTCATGGATTGAAAACACCATGCTAGCCTTGAGGTATCCACTTTTGTACCGGCTCTTTCATAGCAAAAAAGTCACGATCAAAGAAACGTGAAATGTTGGTACATCACATTTTCTCCAAATTAGTGTTCATTATACAACAAAGGAAACGAATCACAAAGACACTTATTCATGCAATGCACATATGCTCATAATTTTTGGACAACAATTCTCAATATATTCGGATGGCATCTCACATTTCCTAGGGAGGTAAAGGATCTATTGGATATGACCTTAACGTACCACCCTTTCAAGAATGCAAAAGTCCTCCTATGGAAAACTTCATCATGGCTTTCTTTTGGAATATGTGGAAAGAAAGAAATCAAAGAATATTTGCAAAAAAGACACAGACTTGTACAAAACTTTTCGACAATGTTGTTTACCAAGTTATATCTTGGTGCAAACTGTCTAATATTTTTACTTCCTATAGTTATACCTTCCTCGTTGCAAATTGGGAAGGTCTTTTGTAAACACCATGGATATTAATCTCTTTTGTAAATTTCGATCATCAATGAAATTGTTTCTTACAAAAATTTAAAAAAAAATGATAGTTTGAAAGCACGTATAATTGATAGATGTGTCCTTGTCAGGTCCTATGTCCTAGATTTTTATTTTTATTGTATTAAATGTCATATTTTTTTGTTTCATCTTTTTATCAATGCTTCTAGTGAGTAAGTTGAATCATTTATAACAAAAAAATAATAAATAAATTATTGTAGTAGAGTGCAACTTCCAAAAGAGCCAGCCATTGGTTTGAAAACTCACCTGGTTAAAACTGCAATAATTTGCAAAAAGTTTAATTTTTTTTCCCTTTAATTTATTTTAGGACTCAAAAGACACCATTGCACAACCTACAGAAGAGATCTTAGTTCAAGAAAGGTCATTTATTAGACAAGTAGCCTATTTTCTCCGTGAATACTCGTTATCCATAGCAGATCTTTGACATTCTTGAAGGGGTGATACTTTAAGACCATTTCCAATAACTTCTATACCTCTTTAGGGAAAGTGAGGCGTCATCCAAAGGTATTGAGGATCTTTGTCTATAAACTATTAGCATATGTACACGACCTAAATAGGTAGTTTTGTGATTCATTGTCTTTCTTGCTTTAAGAGCACCAATTTGAAAATAGAGTCATGTCAGGCATTCTTTACGGTAGGTTTTCACTTGTGCTAATAGCTTTATGCACCATTTCCAACAAGAAAAACTTCACCTTTTTAGGGTGATTTTCTTTCCATATGGTCTTTGCTTTGCTGGTGTGGAAAATGTCCCGTCAACACTAGGAAGTAATTTTAATAAGTACTTCTTGAGACAACACAGGGCAAGGTTAAGGCTTAATTCGGCCCATTCCATAGCTGGTCTTTGCTTTGCTGGTGTGGAAAATGTCCCGTCAACACTAGGAAGTAATTTTAATAAGTACTTCTTGAGACAACACAGGGCAAGGTTAAGGCTTAATTCGGCCCATTCCATAGCTTCGTTATCCTTTAGGTTCCTACTGAGCTGCAGGTCCCAAAATTTGTCCATGCTTCTTTAATTTTAGTCGTCTTGCAATGGGAGTGTCTATACAAAAGAGGGTACCGCAAAGCGCCATAGCTTCGTTATCCTTCAGGTTCCTACTAAGCTGCAGGTCCAAAAATTTGTCCATGCTTCTTTAATTTTAGTCGTCTTGCAATGGGAGCGTCTATACAAAAGAGGGTACCGCAAAGCTATCGCGGTGTTGTCAATCCAATGGTCAGTCCAAAAATATGTGTTTCCTCCATCACCCACCCTCCCTATGGAGAATGCAATTGGTGATAAGGTTTTGATGCTTTTTTTACATACTTCCATGGCCCTTTTGTAAAAGGTCGAAGACTGATTTGTACATGATGTAAGAGCATTTTTAACCTTTATAAGATTCCACCACAAGGCAGTACTTCCATAATAATATCTCCATATTCATTTTTCGAGGAGGGCTCTGGTCTTCTCTTTCATTGAATATAGGCCAATACCTCCCTTGTCTAACAGGAGGTTTATGCTATTCCATCGAACAAGATGTGGGTCATCTTTCCATAGATAGTTTCTGAATAATCTTTCTATTTACATAGCCACTTTGTGGCATTCTGAATAGAGTCATGTCATAAATAGGTAGGTTGGACAATGTGGCTTGTATTAGGATGATCCTTCCACCTTTGGAAGTGGAGTATGATGACCATGTTGATTATCTTCTTTCTATTTTTTCATTAGTGGTCTTCTAGAAGGAGAAGGATTTGGGGTTTCCATTTAGGGGCAGCCCCATGTAGATATTCGGTCATTCACCCTTATTACAACTATATATGTTAGCGAAGTCGTAGATATCCTCTATGTTAACATTGATGCCTATGATCTCTGTTTTTTTTAGAGGTTGATGTTTTTCTTTAGAATCTTCTAAAGGTTGCATCGTAGAAAAACATGTTTTTTTTTTTTTGTGGATGAGACATCTAACCATTTGGAGAAGAGAATTATGTCATCCGCTGCAAATGGTTGATGCTTAAGTCTTTGTTACCGATATGGAGGTTCTTTATCTCCCCTTCGTAATCTACCTTGTATCAAATGAAAGGAAATTGCTGTTTAAGGTTCAATTGTTCTTTTCCAACCATAAGCCTCAATAAAAGCTCTAGTCAAGAGAACCCATGGATCTTTCTCTTTCTTGAAAGGACGGCCCACCATGATGCATGAAGGAGAAAGCCAACATTTGTATCTAACAAGGTTGGATGGAAGCAAGCATCATGTATTAAAACCTGCTAGCATACTCACACACATGTAACGAACAAGCACATGATGTAGCAACGGGGAAACTTAAGGAGACTGATTGGAAAGATTTTAAGAGTGATCATTAGAGTTGGACGCAATACATCAAGCAACTCAACTGTCACACCACAACTTGGTCCAATTGTGATGCTTAAACCAAGCTCAATCAACAATTGATATCCACAAATTCAATGTTCTGAGCATAAGACCACATTCTTCAGTCAAGTAGCCAATCCATCAAAGTTGAACTTGATTGCAAACATCCATTTACACCCAATCCCTTCTTTCCTCCAAAAGAAAATACTAAAGTTTAAAGTAGTACTATCATCTAAACCAATCATCTATCTACATCATACGAGCAAAGATGAGATACAACTTTATGAGCAGACTTAGGAATTGAAATAGAACTAAGGAATAAAAGAGGAAAATAGGAAAGGTACATATGTTTACCTTTACAAAGAGTAATAGGACGCACATCATTTGGCTTCAGATCTAAGGTTGAGAAATCTTCTAGTAGATAATGTGTCTAAAAGTT
This sequence comes from Cucurbita moschata, assembly GCF_002738365.1. Classification (NCBI taxonomy): domain Eukaryota; kingdom Viridiplantae; phylum Streptophyta; class Magnoliopsida; order Cucurbitales; family Cucurbitaceae; genus Cucurbita; species Cucurbita moschata. The sequence continues at coordinate 4,474,778 of NW_019268532.1, forward strand.
TTGTTGTTGCCTTGATGTGGAAATATCATGATTAAGGTTTAATCCTATAATTTTGGTTTTGAGTTTGTTCGTTCTTAGTTGGTAATTGGACTTGGTAGTTGAGCTGTTAGTATATTCGTTGGCTGGTTATTTTGTCATTAATTGGTTTACTTTCAGATCCACCTTAAGTAAGGGACTACCAATTAGTCTTTTTGCGCCACAGCCTTAACACAAGGAAGTATTATCCTGCAGCAACTCTCTACAAGATTACATGGAAAGAATAAGCCCAAGAAAGATCAAATATCTTCATTGGGAGCTCAGTCACTCTTTCCTTCCAACTATCAAGTGCAAAGAAGATGCACATGGATCGACCAATCCCCCAATTGGTGCTCCCTTTGTAAAGCAGATAATGAGCCACCTACGCATTTATCTGTGCATAGGTACTTTCACCTCAAAAATATGGATGAATTTTTTGAAGCAATGGTTGACCCTTCGCCATCCCCTACAGTATGACTGATTGGCTGAATTCAGGCAAGCTAAGAGAGTCATATGGCTGCGTATCAACTGAGCATTTATTTGGGTGCTTTGAAATGAGCAGAATTCAAAAATATTTCAGAAAAATCTTATCAAAAAAAAATATATATTTCAGAACAAGGAAAGAAGCCCAGAAGCATTGATGAATATCTCTCTCTTCATGCTTTATAATGGTGTAACAATGTTCCACCCTTGTGCAGTTTTTTTTTTTTTTTTTTTTTTTTTATCTACAGGTGTCCAAT
>NW_019268532.1:4476536-4529179 GCF_002738365.1 Cucurbita moschata
TTTTTTTTTTTTTTTTTTTTTTTTATGTATCTACAGGTGTCCAATCCGGCTAATAGGAATGCTATTAAGGGTATATCAGTAAAGAGTATGAAGTTAGGGTATTTGGTTATAAATAGTGGGAGTGGAAAAGAAAGAAGTTGGGCAATTGTTTAGTAGGTTGAAGGCTTGAGAATTCCCAAGATAGGGAGGGTCCTAGTACCTCAAATTACTTGATTATCTAATAGTTCTCTTATCTTTTATATTGCGATACATTGTGGTTCTATTTTGGTTCATATCAATTGGTGTCAGAGCAGTTTGGCTCAAAATTAAGTGAAGCAACATCGAAGGTTTTATACAAAGGAATGGACCAATTGAAGAATAAATTCGATGAGAAAATGCACTCGAGACTTCATTCTATACTGACTATGGCACTGGGTTTCAATGAAATTAGAAAGGAGACTACAAAAATCAAAAGAGAGAATAGATGGGCCAAGACAAAGAGGCAGAAAATCATAGCAGCATCAGGCATCTCATATATATGGTAAGAAATCAAGGATACGAAGAAGGTTACTAATCAACCGAATGCGACGGTCAAAAAGAACAAAAAATCATCAAAATCCTTAAAGGAGGAATGAAGACAAAGAGGAGAGATCGGTGAAGAAAAAAAAGTAAGAAAATGATCAAGAATTGATTCAAGAAGCAAAGGAGATAAGAAATAGGACAAACCAGAAAACACGGTTGCTGGAAAACGCCAACAAAGGATTGGGGAGGCTGATCGATAATGCATCAGTATTTGAAAACCTCACACAAAGGGACTCAAAAGCAGTCCAAGATGAAGGAGGTGGTACGTCAAAGGGAGACTCGCCGACAAGGAGAAATTGTAGGAAAAGCATGTTCAACAAACGATCATCATCGACAGCTCCTATGGATAGAGTTAAAAACGTGAAGGAGACTGTAACGGCCCATATCCACCGCTAGCAAATATCGTCCTCTTTGGGCTTTCCCTTTCGGGCTTCCCCTCAAGGCTTTAAAACGCGTCTGCTAGGGGAAGGTTTTCATACCCTTATAAAGGGTGTTTTGTTCTCCTCCCCAACCAATGTGGGACAGCACAATTCACCCTCCTTCGGAGCCCACGTCCTCGCTGGCACTCTTTCTTTTCTCCAATTGATGTGGGACCCCTGCCAAATCCATCCCCCTTTAGGACCCAGCGTCCTTACTGGCACACCGTCTCGTGTCTACCCCCTTTGGGGAACAGCCTCCTCACTGGCACATAGTCCAGTGTCTAGCTCTGATACCATTTGTAACGGCCCAAATCCACCGCTAGCAGATATTGTCCTCTTTGGGCTTTCCCTTTTGGGCTTCCACTCAAGGCTTTAAAACGCGTCTGCTAGGAGAAGGTTTCCATACCCTTATAAAGGGTGTTTTGTTCTCCTCCCCAACCAATATGGGACATCACAGAGACGCCGGTGCAAGAATCAAGTAGAGGCAGCGAATGATAGAGGGTGCCAGTCAGATGACAATGGGCAGAATGGGTGTGAAAATGAAACCAATCAAACCACGTGGGCCCATCATCTTTAAACGGTGTAAATGAAGTAGTTGGGGCCCATTTGCTTTCAAAGGAAAAAACGGTGAATAAACTTGCACATGCCTTTTTGCTAACAAAGACAGTTATACCATACGGATTTTGGGTTGTGTTTTTCTATATTTCAAACCTAAAACACAACCTGGCTAGGCATGATTCTACCCACATAGCAACCCTAGATGCCACAAGCAACTCCTATATGTTTCTCACCTACATCACCAATACTCTCGTCCAGCACTGAGAGACGCCTACAGCCGAGGATCGTCACCCACTGTCCATCATCGAACATCACAGTTGTCCTTGTCCACCACTGTTTGTCGTGTCCTCCCCGCAGCATTGTTTCTTTGGTGCCGCACAATTCTTGTAATTTCTACAGATCCTACTACCTCTGTTATCACCACCATTCGCCAATCATCACTGATGACGTTACCTAGCACACTCATCATGCGTCATTCTAGCTTGGCTCTATACTTTTTGCAAGGCCACACTTCAAACGTTTGGTGGGTCTTAGACTAGAGTTAGGCAATTTTTTAATTGGTTAAGAACTTGAGTGAACTCAAGATAGGGAGGGTCCAAATGCCTCCAATTACTTTTGTTATCCTGTAGTTCTCTTATGTTTTATATTGCAGTACATTGTGGTTTAGTTTTGGTTCATATCACCATCTTGCATGCACCTCAATTATTCTCATGGTATGACCATTTAATCCTACAACATTTGGTTGCTACGGTAACTTATAGAATATTAAATCCTAGGTAGGTAGCCACAATGGTTTAAACTCATTTCCACCCTTTTGCAATTATATTTTAAATTGTATCCTACCAAACCAGAGAAATGTTTTGCAACTTCATTGGATGGGTTTTCTACTTTTTGTAACATTTTATATCATCAAAAAAATTATTTCATATCCAAAAAAAAATTATTATTTATTACATTTCACAAAAAAAGAAAAACTGGGAGCATATATTCTTTTGTTTTTTTTTTTTTTTTTTAATTAGGAAACATAAAAATTGGGAGCGTGTCACAGGTAAGGAATCTATGTAAAGAAACATTCTATTGTTGTCATTCCGTAATCCAACAACTACCATTGCACAAATAAAGCACTACTATCAACTGAAATATAAAAATTAGTAAATGCAGGAAATACGTATAGGCAAATATTTAAACAAATGTACAACAAATTGACCCAAAACTAATATCAACTATAATGGCGTTACCTTTCAAAAAGACCAACTTTGAGAATTACATCTGCTAGATTTGAATTAGCCTTTCCAACAAGTTGAAGGAGCTTTTTCTTATCCATAGTGAATGTTCCTGTTTTCTCCATTTTACGATTTATATCGGCAAACTCTTCAACCAAACTATCAACCTGAAAAAGGAAAGGGATAATGTTACATGTACGACTGTCCAAAAGCCCATGTTTTGAGAACACATATACAAGCACTAAAAATTGGTGCTTAAGATTAAAAGGCCAAACTCAGAGATTTAGAGATTTGGAAATTGTATGAACAAGACTGAACCATCTTGTAGCTTCTTGGCCTAGAGGGTGGGCTGAATTTCAGTCAAACACTTTGGGGTTTGAGGGCTAATAGGTGAAGATGAGAAAAGAAAAAATTTCACAAGACTCATAACCTCCATCCTTCCGAATTAGCTACAAAGAATGTCAATTATGACAGGAAAAAGTTGCAGGAAATAGTGATAAGTTACCAATCATGTTCTCAGAAGAGGACCAGAAATAATATACATGGGTCTACTGGGTTGGACAGGAGTGAACTAGAACAATGTGATATATTGGTAATGATTGAAGCACAAACGAAGGCTGTAGTAGCCATGGGAGGACAGGAGAGTAAAAAATGTCAACGTTAGAAGTAAGGACGTTCAAAGTACAGAAGAGCAGTTAGCTCTTGAGAGAGATCAAGCTGTGTCAATTCCTACATTTTCTTCTACTTGCTCTAGATTTGTGATAATGAGAACCTCTTCTCCCTGAAACTTCCCCAGGAAGTTCCATGTTGGTGTGTATGCATTGAATATGTATGATGCAAAATTACCTGTGATACAAAGTAGTCCAAAGCAATGCTTTGACCAAGCACACTTCCAATAATGCGAACACCATCAGTGTCTAAACTCTTAAGAACAATGTAATCAGGACCTCCTTGCATATCCTCGACTAGATATGGCTTCTCTTTCACAGCATAATCTATCACAAAGTTGGTACAAAGAAATTAGATAAACTCAAAAACATATCTGTCAAAAAAACGTGTTAAAAAAATATCCAAGCACATGAACAAGGTTTTAGACATCACTCTCTGAAGCACATAAATGTAGTAAATGATGAAGCATGTACCATAAAGCTAAAAACTAGAATTCGAGTTAACTAACAGCGATTTTAATCATATAGAGTTTGTGGACAATGTGCATCCAAGTAACTAATGAATTCGCATTTCTAATAAACATGTTTATAAGTAGTCTACAAGATTAAATAAATAATTATCAAAGCAGGGTGATGCGAAACCCTAAAGAGAAATAAGCAATAATTATGCACCAACACACACAGCCATGTTTATCTATGATCTACCTCTATCCCATTCATAACATGGAAAAAAAAAATGAGTAGGCAGGGAGAAAGATGGTCCTTAGCAATTGTGCATAGGAACATCATTTGCAAGGTCACAGAGAAAAAGAACAAAACAAATTTGGATATTCAGAAAAAATTACCATCTTTCTTTATATCTGGAAGCAAGCCAGAAGCATGTCTTCTGACCAAATCTAGATAACCTTCAACTTCATGATCTTCGATGTTAAACAGAACAGCAGAGCCATATTGGAATACAACCATGTATCTGCAGCAACTTGAGTTCCCTTTAACTCGAACATCCTGAAACATCAGTTTCAGGTTACAAAAAACTGAAGTATTATACAATATACAATGGCTTCCACTATTCCTGGCTACTTACCAAAATCTAACAGTTTTATTATTGTACAAAATTATATTAGTGCAAGTGATGGCACACATATCAATGAATTCCTAATAGGAAAAAGAACTAGTTTTATGTGGCATAAAGCATTGTGAGACATAATGTGATGTATGCATGACTTTTGTATGCGATTTCTTTATTTATGTTAGCTGGGAAGGGTCTGGGATGATTCCAGAGATTTTTATGCTTTGACCAGAGTAAACATAAGCTTCTCTTTGCTATTAACAAATACATACTAAGTAACACAATCAATTTTGTAATAAACAAAAAAGGTTCCACACACGCAATCAAACAAAAAAAAATCTTGTACGGGAATACGATATGGTTGACTTCGGCTATCCTTGTACGTTGAGATTTTTACCATCATTTCACAGAGGAATTCACCATTAACAAGATTTTGGTTTTTTTGGCTTGTGTTTTTAGTTTAGCTGGGTGTTTGTTCTTTTCACTCCGTATGGGAGTTTGTACAAAACAGTGATTCTTTTTTTTGGTAAAAATTTAAACTATATATATGAAGAAAAAAAAAAAGATCATTAACCATAGGCATTCCTCAAGCATAATGAATGTACAAAGAATATATACATATGTTTCAACTGCTTACGGAAGTTTCTGGAGGGAAATCAATGTATCTGAGAGCGATATAATTTGACGAGCGGGAGGTAGGAGGGATAATGTTGCTTAAATTCTCAGACTGCATGTTCTTCAAATTTATACTGCCAAAAACAAGAATCTGAGAAAGACAAACCAGGAACAAAAATTGGAGGTAGGAGGAACAACGTTGCTTAAACTCTGAGACTGCATGCTCTTCAAATTTATACTGACAAAAGCAAGAATCTAAGAAAGACAAATCACGGATGACCAGAAAAATAAAATAACTCCAACATCAAATTGCCGATAAATTAAGACATGGAGAAAAAAATAGACACGAGAAGTAGAGTCACCAAGACAATCAACGAGTGCTAGATTAATCCATAGCTCATTGGATGGCAAACCTGGTGCAAAGAAAGTAAGCTTTGATGGGAATTTTCCCAATTTCGTCTCCATCTTCCACCTCGAAATCATAGGATTGTTCAAACTCGGATTCAAACTGACTGCCAGTGATCGAAAACGGAGATGCAACAGCAGAAAATAACCTGGAGCATTGAAAACCAAACACCGGATTTGAAGAATGCAAAAAATGGGGAGTTGTCGAAGAAGTAGAAGGGATTTTGATAGGAGGTTTAGAAGCTATAGATACGCAGCTCAGGAAAACTGAAGCAGCTCTCCTCCAGCCCATTCACTGGAATATGGTTGGGCGATTAACTGCGTCTATGATTGTTCATGGAAGAACTGGATTCAAGGCCACTATGTTGATATGGAAGCATTTCAGTATGGAACTGAGACGCCCTCTTCTCGACTTCTCAACCGATCGCTGCCTTCGAGCATGAACAGTTTCCTGGAAATTGGATCCCAAATTGCCGCCATCCATTTAGGGCTTTTTTTTCGTTTTTTTTTCTTTTTTCTTTTTTCTTTTTTTCTTTTTTTCTTTTTCTTTTTATTCCTAACATTTTAATATGTTTTATATATATATATATATATATATATATATATATATATATTATAATATTTTAATCGAATTTAGAATTTAAAAATGATTTAAATTAGATAAATTATATTAAAATATTTTAATTTGGGTTCGGTTTAGATATTAAATATCTAAATTTTTTTATTTAGCCTATTGGTATGATTCCCCTCCCTAAGGTTATATACTATGAGCCATTGTTATTACTCTCTTGCTTGCTTATATAACGTATCTTTCAAAAATCTCTCTCTGCTTTTGTTTTCTCAAACCTTCTCTTAAATCGAGACCAGAGGCTCGAGCATACGTTGCTTGGCCGTAGGCGATGCAAGAACAAATGGCTTAGCTCACTTGTCGTTGGAAAGTGAGTGTCGCACAATCGTAAGTCCGCTGCCATCAAGAGTGTGATTGTGACAAGTGGTATCAGACCCATGATTCTACCAAATTTTCGTGTTTTTCATTAGGGATGATGCTTCATAATCTCCGCTCAAGTTACAAATGTAGTGTTCGTCTTTCTCGTGAAAATGATCCCAAAATGAAGCATACCTAAACAAACTCGATAGAGGAAAAATTGTGATTCGTTTTCTGGATCCGGGCAGAGGATGAGATATTTTTTTTATATTTACGACCTTATTTACTATTATGTTTTTCATCACTTTGCTTTTGGAATTACAGAGTTGAAGGTTTCTTCTCAATTTTATGATCTTCACCTTCTCGGCTAGATTCCCGATTTCGGGTTCAAGGTTTTCGGAAATTCCACTTTAATGACCTATTTCAAAAATATTTATCATCTATGGCGTTCTCGTATAATCCTCCATTACATCCACGACTTTTACGTTTCTTTCTTCTAATTAGATTAAGATTTACCGTGCTTGTAACGACCATGAGAAATTAAGATCAAATAAGGTAAAAATGTAATTTTTACCATTTTCAATAAAATTATTGGATTTTTTTTAATTAATTATTGAAAGGAATCTCTAAAATAAGAAGGAAAATTTTATATATGAAAAAAAAATGTCTTTGGAAGTAGGAATTTGGACAAAGTAGCCCTAAAGACGGATTGGAAAAATAGTCTTGAAGTCAAAACTGCAGAAATATCCCTAAAAATCAAAATATTGGAAAAGTAGCCCTGAAAACCTTTGATTTCATGCAGATTTGCCTCTTAAATTTTTCTTCCCAAAATTTTGGAGATCCAACGACCCATGTCGTCCCAAATTGTACCTTGGCCTATATGAGATTATCACACTCTCATCCAATGGCTAAGATTGATTGGAGTGACCTAAGTTGGTGTGACTGGAGTTGGGAAAGATCGTGTTTCTAACCTCGAGTTTGAGATGAAGATTCGAGGACCTATTGGATAAGTCTAAGGTGGTGGAGCGAGAGCTTTTAAAGAGAGAGTAAAAAACTTCCGTTCCATGTGCTTAATTCGAGTAAAGAACCACTGAATCTCGAGAATGAGGCAGGAAGTTTCTGGCTTTTTAACTCATTATTTTTAGGCAAATTTGGGAGCTACGCTCGACCAATTTCCCTAAAACTTATTCCTACATGTTCAAAATAACATTACCCACAAGGTTGTAGAAGGAGTCGAGAGCTGTGAAACGCTTGGAACAGAAGAAGTCGTCCAACACCTTTATGGATGGTGAGGCTTGAAGTTTGGACCATGCACGTCTTTGAACTAACCACACCTTATTTTTTTTGGCTCACTCTTAGTTTTAAGCCAAATAATGCCCTTATTGACTAATTCTTATAGAAATTCTAACCATTCTAGCAAACGAACTCAATAAAGAACCTACCAAATACGACCAAGCAAGTAAGCAGTCATCTCAGACTTTTCTTAAGATATACTTGTAAGGATCACTTGGAAAATGCCTTAAACGGAAGTTAACCCACTAAATGATATCCGTTGTGCATGAAATTTTAAAGTGTGACTTAATAATATGAATTAATGGTGCATGCTGAGCTCGAAGGTCGTAGGAACATGATTAGGACATAAACTAACAATAAAGGTACGAATGACAAAAATGTCCCTGCTACGCCCGTTATGATGTTTTGTAGCTTTAATGAACTCCGATTGGCTTGATTTAATATTCGACATCTAATTATGATGTTCTAAATGAAATATGCATGATTTTAAGACGTCGTTTACTTAGGTATAACCTAGCTTTTTTATTATATACTCTTGGAGTCATAACTATAAACCTAAATACTTCTGCACTCTAAGACTGTAATCAAGCCAAGTAGGTTGGATCTTAGAAACTGTACAATCATGACCGTAAGCCTAATACGACTTCCAGTTGACTCGGTACCACTCTACCTAAACTTTCCTTTTGTCCTAAGTCATCTTAGGATTCCCATTTACGTGATACATCATACACTGTTCAAATTTCGTGGGGGGCGTAGGAGAATGTCAGAGTCACTATGAGTCGAATCCGAATTCAAAATCCTAATTTGAATTTTAGGCATAGGTTTAGAATCAAGACTCGTTTTATTGTTTGTGGAAAAGGAAGTAGACAACCCATTGGGATCCACTCTCTTTAAACCCGTACTAGGCAAGGGACCATACGAGTGCATAAACCAAGGGTAGGCAAAAGATTTATCATGTTCTTAGAACTCAGAATCGAGAACTTAGAATGTCAAGACCTAGGTCCTCATAATAGAACCCTATGTTTTATGTCTTATGTTAGGTATAGAGTGTGGTAACTTAGCATCATCCATATACATAATCAGAGCCTACAAGTAGGCTTCTTACTAACTATTTTATATTCACTTTAGTTTTTATTGTTTTTCAGGTAAAAACTAGAGGCTGGTCGAGGACAAAAACGATTTGGAGCATGTGACCATAGAGAGACAACCTAGGTTCGAGAGTCGTCACCGAGTTTGTGTCTTTTGTCTTGACCATAAAGAGACAACCTAGGTTCAAGAGTCATCACCGAGTTTGTGTCTTTTGTCTTGGTCTTATTTTTGTGTAATATTCCCTCGATGTATTAAAGTTAAAATGTATTTTGTATATTGTGAATATATATGTGTATGTATGGTTTTCAGTTTTAAAATCTCGAGTTGAGTTTTTATTCCTGTCGAGTCAATCTATGTCACAATTCGTGCTTTGAGTAGCTCAAAATTTAGGTAGTGACAATGCTCCTCCAAAACCCACGATGTAATTGTGTACAACATTCACTCTCGCTCTTGAGTAAGTCAACCAACTAAAATTTGGGTCATTGTTGGCACAAACGTCCTATACTCAAGCATCTGGCCCCGCTCTTAAAAACTAGTTTTAAAAAATGGGTCGGAGAAGGTTTTGGGAAACGTCAATGTTATAAGCTAACAAGTAATAAGGAACAACAACGATATTAATAACATATAATCCGGGTATGAATAATTGACAACTAGTCGCATCTCCTAATCAAGCTTTTCAGCTTCACGTTGCAGTATTTTCTAGCAATTGCTAGATCTCTATTGTTATTAGTTCACTCATGTTTTCATCTTCAATTACGAAAAGAGAGATGAGAGTGAGTTTGCCCGGGGCGAGACCCCATTTCAATTGAATTGGTGACATCATCTTCATCCCTTTTGTCTGTTGGGTATTGTCTGAATAATGGTGGAGTTGAATCTCGTACGTACGAAGTATTTTGCTAGGGGTATGTGAATGACGTTTTGTTCGAAACAGAAATCCATCCTTAACACAATGTCAAACTCATCTATCTCGATGATCATGATATTGGTATATTCACCCCAAGTTTCCAACTTAGTCGAAGTTTTCTTTGCAATTTCCCATATAGGTATGACGGTTGAATTGACGACTTTCATCTTCTTTGTATCTCAATTCCCGAGTATGCTCAAGCATTTCACTTATGTCTTTGTCATAAAGTTGTGGGTGGTTCATAGTCGACCATAATGCTTTTAATCAATCTATGATTAATCCAGGCCTCGATGTATGTAATGTAGCAAAACTTTAGGGCTCCGATGTTGGGGTTTTCAATGCTTTTCAAGTGCAGCGTTTCAACTCTTACCGTCTCATCTTTAGCTTATAAATTTGTTTCAAATCTTACTTGGAAGACTTGAAGAAGTTCGACTCCTCACATTTTGTGGTGGTTCGTTACTAAATTTGAACAACTGTTATGCTGCAACAAAGACAGTATAAACGTCTTGAACTCGTTATTCATATAGTTTGGACTTTGCTGGTAACTGTAGCCCTTTGACAAAACAAAAGATCTCGTTTTCAGACATATATTCAATATCTTAACATTCTTTGGACAGAACCATGAATGGAGTTCTTGCTTTAATCTCTCCTAAGTATCTACGATGCATCAACCGTCCTGAATGTCCATGTATTAAGATCTCCACCACAGCTTCACATCGTCAGTTAAATGCATTGTTTCTAGCGTGACTTTCGCTTCTTTTGCCATGATATTTGTAGCTCGAAAATATTGTTCAAGGTTAAAGATAAAAGCTCTCTATAGCCTAGGCATCTCGAACCCAATAGAAGAGTTTATGCTATGGGATCTTTACCTTGTTAAACTAGACTGCACCCCATTGTTGAGATTTGGTTCCCTACCGCTCTCATGACGAGGTTTAGTCGGATACTCAAATCTACCACTTTATCTCTAACCATATCAAGGGCAGGTTTTACATCGACCATTTGTACGACTACCTTCTGGGAGTTGTCTAAACATTCAATACGCTCCTCCATCTCAGCAATAGAGCCCGTTAAGCTATCTCCACGCTCAAACCTACCAACTCATGTGGATTTGTCTTCTAAGGTCTCAACCCTCCACATTAATTCATGGACGGGTATCTAATCAAGGTGACCTGCTACTGTGTTGATCTTATCACATTTGGCAACAATCTCATCCATGTGAGTTTCCACAAGTCGAAATTATCAAACTTATAGTAGGTCGAGTATTTTCTCTTTGATTCTCAATCAACTGGTCCATATAAAACTTGTTTAACTATTGTACAGCAGATGTGTTCGTTAATTCAAATTTTAGGAGCACAGTCACAATCACACTCATTTAGAACTCTAGTGCAACACTCACTCTTACTATTAAGTAAGTTAATTGGATCATTGTTGGCACCTATCTCTACTCAAGCCGATAACCGGGACAAAAAAAAAAAAAAAATTATTATTATTATTTTTGTAATAGTAATTTAACAAAATAAATAAATAAAAAAGAAGCAATTTTCAGATGGAAAATAGACTCGGCCGGGGAACTTTGCCGCATCCCCAAGAAAGAACACAAACGAACCCGATTATTATTCATTCTGCCCTTTTCATTTTCATTTCTTCTTCTCGGCCTCCCCGATCTCGATCCCGCGTCTTCAATTCTCTCTGGGCGCTTCACCATCTCTGCTTCCTACCATACTCCAGGTTTCTTTTCCTCTCCTCTTTGCGATTTATTCTATACATTTATCGTTTTCGATTTGTTTTCTCGTCTACTACGGCACTTAGTTTGCCCATAGTTCTTAATTTTGTTTCTGAACTGCGATGTGAGCTATATTTGGTAGTTCGAATCGTGAAATTGAAATTCGGAAGTCTTCCACCTTACTTCAATCTCTATTTGTCGTTCTTACTTCGGAAATAGTCACGAAGCGTTAGTAATGGTGTATGTAAAGATGAAAAACCTGCATTTGAACTTTCAGCTTTTTGAAATTGATGCTATCGGAGTTTTAAAACCTAATTATGGGTTTCCAACCGGATGCAGAAGCGTTATTGTTCTTTAGGGTTGTGTAGTCTCAGTTTAGTTTGCTTGTTTTTCGTTATTCTCAACCTTTTTTTTTTCTTTTGCGTTTTTATCTGCTAGCCTCTTTTAGTTCAGGTTATAACTTGTGAGGCTTACTTTACTGGTTTGTTTGTTGAAATTTTCGTTTTCCAAATCGATACCGGAGGAAACTCATTAAGGAAAAGTATGGTTCGACAAATTACTTGAATTGGGCCTCTTTATCTTCTGCTAAAGGCCCTTGGAAGTCCATTGTCAAGCATCAAGATCTTATCACTAGTAAGATTTCCCACTAATTGGGAGACGGAGCCACAACTCTTTTCTGGCCCGACCCTTGGGTGTCCAACTCTCAGTTTGCCTCTCAATATCCCCTTCTTTATCGTCTCATCCACTGCTAGGAGGCTACTGTATAAGTGGTCTGGAACCCAGAAAAAAAGCTTCTGGGATTTAAAGATTGGGAGAAATTTGAAGGACACTGAAGCCTTAGAATAGACTAATCTCAGCCTTGATCTTGCACCGATTGCCCTAGTACAAGTGGCTGATGCATGGAGATGGTTTCCAAACACAAACGGGACCTTTTGAATTAAATCTTTTTTATTCGGATATGGGAGAATCCCTTAACCTTTTGGAGACTTCTTTGACGAGAGAGGTATTTGGAAAGGAAATTATTCCACGAAGATCAATTTTTTTTTTCTCACCAAGCCATTAATACTACAAATATCCTACAGAGGCGTTATGCCTTATTTGGCTATATCACCAAGTCGGTGCTCACAGGGCTACTGAAGAATCACAAAACCACATTCACTTGTTGCCCTTTGCTTGGAATTCATACATCAATGAATTTATATATAAATGAATTTTCTATTTTACTGCTCGATCTCTTTCAAAATATCATATTATATTATGTGGGAAGTGGATAGAAAGGGGCATGTGCAGGATTGAGATAAGGAACCAAGATTCTCGTATAGAGGGACTTAGAAGCTTTCTGTTTCTATTGCTTTCTAATTATTTTCTTCACATGTGAAAGAAATATTGATATAAGCTGAGATAGAATGTAGCAGACTAATACAGGACTTTGCCGTTGTTAGACAAGGGCGTACTTTCATTTGTTTTGTTTTTGATGTTTAAATAAAAATTTCATGGTGTTCAACGACTTGCTTTTGCAGAACTTGGTTTCGACTCTGTAACTATGTCGACATCTTACCTACCTGCCACTACTGATTCAATTGCTGAGGCTTTAGAAGCTAAGAATCCGTCAGAATCAATCTCAATCCTTTACCGTATTCTTGAAAACCCTTCATCATCCCCTGAGGCTCTACGTATAAAAGAACAGGCTATAACAAATTTATCAGATCTTCTCAGACAAGAGAATCGTGCAGAGGATCTTCGGAACCTTTTGACTCAACTAAGGCCCTTCTTTAACTTGATTCCGAAAGCAAAAACAGCAAAAATTGTGAGAGGAATCATTGATGCCGTGGCTAAAATACCAGATACATCTGATCTTCAGATTTCCTTATGCAAGGAAATGGTGCAGTGGACACGTGCTGAGAAGCGAACTTTCCTTAGGCAACGGGTTGAAGCCAGGCTTGCAGCTCTTTTGATGGAAAATAAGGAGTACTCTGAAGCCTTAAATCTCCTGGCTGGATTAATCAAGGAAGTTAGAAGACTGGACGATAAGCTTCTCCTTGTAGACATAGATTTATTGGAGAGCAAGCTTCATTTTTCGCTGAGGAACCTTCCTAAAGCGAAGGCTGCACTTACTGCTGCAAGAACAGCTGCTAATGCCATATACGTGCCTCCAGCACAACAGGGCACTATTGACTTGCAGAGTGGCATCCTCCATGCGGAAGAGAAGGATTACAAAACTGCTTACAGTTATTTCTTTGAAGCTTTTGAAGCCTTCAATGCTCTTGAAGATCCCCGTGCTGTATTTAGCCTCAAATATATGTTGCTGTGCAAAATAATGGTTAGCCAGGCGGATGACGTGGCAGGAATAATATCATCAAAAGCAGGTCTACAATACGTGGGGGTTGAGCTGGATGCCATGAAAGCTGTAGCTGATGCACATTCCAAGCGATCGTTGAAGCTTTTCGAGACAGCACTTAGAGATTATAAGGCTCAACTAGAGGAAGACCCTATAGTCCACAGGCATCTCTCTTCTCTCTACGACACTCTGTTGGAGCAAAACCTCTGCAGGTTGATTGAACCATTCTCAAGAGTTGAGATTGCTCACATTGCAGAGCTGATTGAACTGCCGGTGGATCATGTCGAAAAGAAGTTGTCTCAGATGATTCTTGACAAGAAATTTGCAGGCACTTTAGACCAAGGTGCTGGATGCCTAATCATTTTCGACGACCCAAAGACCGACGCTATATATCCAGCTACACTGGAAACCATTTCCAACATTGGCAAGGTTGTGGACAGCCTCTATGTTAGGTCAGCAAAGATAATGGCGTAAGGCTATCGGAATCGATCTGACCCGATATGATCATGCTCTGTTGTTTTCATGGTTCGTTTGCTTTACTCTTGAATGATTCCAATGAACTTTGATGTTGTGATTTAAAAGAAATTTAGTTTCAAGTTTTAGCTGCAGCAGATTTGTTTGGAGAAAGACCGTTCAGGCTCATTATAAAAGTTGAAATGAACTTAGACCACTGTGTGCAACTTGTTTGTCTGTTTTCCAATTCTTACAGACATGGGTACAGATTTTATCTTCAGGTTACATGCTGTGATGATCTGCAGTGATTTCCTTTGGGTGAAACTTGAAAGTACCAACTGAATTCTTCTAGTTATATGATGAAAAGGGGAATGAAGGTATTATATGACTTTGCTGCCACTTACCTTTTTCATACCAATGAAACACAATGAAGAAATATGCCAACCACCATATCTACAAAGGTATAAGGTATATTTTATGCTCATCTTTGATTAGAATGATAGTTCATTAAGTACAATTGGTGACAATACTCCTTTACCCCTTTACCCTATAGTCCATAGGACTTAGGCTCAAGGACCTTCACCTTATTAAATTGGATCGCACTTCAGATGGAGTTTGTTTCTCCACTGTTCTCATGGACTGACTACTCCAAGGGCTACTCTTTTAAGTCCTCCGACATTTTTGAAACTATTTGAATGATCGCTTCTTGGGCATTGTCTAGACCTTTGATATGTTCTTTCATCTAGAAAACAGAGCCCAATGAGCTATCCTCGCGCCGGAAGCCACCAACCGTTGTGGCTTTGCCTCAACCCTAATCATTAATTTGCAAATTGACATTGTCTCAAGACAGGCTATCGTTTCATCGATCCCGTTAGCTTTAGCGTCAATCTCATTCATGCGAAACTCCAAAAGTCCCACTTCATTATTAGGAACTTCACTTAAGTAGAGCAACTAATCTTTGATCTCTACCAACCGATCAGTCTCAGTCACGTTTGAGAGAGAGTGTTTTAGAAAACATGAGCAAAGATAAGCTAAAAGAAAATAAGCAACAACCATAACTTTGATAGCATATAACTCAAGTAGGAAGAATGTCACATCCTTATAGTAAATTTTGGGACACTTTAGTTCTACCATGTATAGATATGATTTTGGTGAACAATCACGAAAACAAGTAAAAAGAGTTTGGAATGGGCATGTAGCCATGACAACACGTCTTAGACAAGCATGAGCGGAACATTCGACATGGAATGGGCATGCAGCCATGGCAACACGTCTTAGACAAGCATGAACGGGACATTCGACATGCAGTCACAAACAACACGTCTTAGACAATCATGACAATGATAAATCAACACATCCATTTTTTATCTAATATTTTAACGAATTTCTATTACAGGAGGAGCAGTAGTGATTCAAATATAATAGTGCAGCTTTTGGGAAAAAAAAAACCATATACATACATACATATATATACTGTATATATATGTATGTATGTATAATTTAGCCCCAAAAAAAAGAACATTTTGAGTGTTCGAGTGTGAGCGCGTCTGGGGGGTCCAGGTGTCTAGCCACAGCCTCCGTTATAAAAAATATCTCTCCAGTTCTCATGGACTTCACGAAACCAACTTCTCCTTCTCTTCTTCTCCTTCTCCTCCTCCTCTCAGCTCTCAACTTGGACATCCTTCCACGCACATAAACTCGTACCAAATTCCCCCTTCAATCACGCCACCACCAACTCTCCCATTCACGTCCCCCTTCCAGATTCCATTTTCATCTAATTTACACAAAGGATCAAATCCGGTCCTCCAATGGATTCCCTATCATCGGTCTCACCTTCCTTCGTTCTCCCTTCCAGACAACCTCTCTTCTTCCGGCGGCGTCGAATCGCCGCCTCTTTTGGCGACCTCCGCTGCCCTATGCCTCGTGTTCGCGCTTTGTTTGGTCCTCGATCCAGAAATTTGCGAGAAATTTCCTGTAGAGTGAGCGGTGGCGGCGCTAACAAAGGAGACAGCGATGGCGAGGATGGAACCGAGGATGTGGATATGGAGAGGGCACTTAGCTTAGATGGCAGTATTCCTGGTACTTCTGATGAGTTCGTCAAGCGAGTTTCTTCCCGTGCTTATGATATGAGGAGGCATCTCCATCAGACGTTTGATAGCAGCAGTTATGACGGTAATTTACAGAAATTCAAATTCAAATTCAAATTCATTATTGTCGTTTGATAGCAGCAGTTTCTTCCCGTGCTTATGATAGTAGGAATGATTTTGTCTATTTAGTGATGAAGTTTTACAAGTTTTGATAATGTTCTTAGATTCTCAATTTTGATCGGTAACCTAATTGAAATCTGCTTTGCCAAATATATAGAAATATGAAACACAACTAAACAAGATAACTCTCCAAGCATTATCATCTGTTCTTCTGGACTTGGAAGCTGCTTTACAAATTATGGATAGATCTTTATTTTTGTGCTTCTCTTCGTATATGTTCTTCAATGATTTAACTTAGCCATCCTTCCATCATCTCACTCAGTATTGGAAGCCAATCCGTGGAGAGAAAGTTCAAAACCTGTATACGTATTAACACACAATGAGAACCAAATATGCACGATGAAAACTCGGAGAAATAGGAGGTATATATATATATAACTCACTTTGTGTTTCTGGTTTTCTCAACATTCAGTTCTTACCAAACTCACGGATTTGTTTGCTCATCAGTGAAGTGGAAAATGAGCTTGGATTATTGTTTTCCAAAGGTGGAAAATGGAGGTCTGAGAATCAGAAAAAACAGTCCAAAACAGGAATCAAATTTCAGATGCTTGTTGAAGACATCAGGGAGGGAGTTCTTGTAAGTCCCCATTCGTTTCCATTATCAGTGAACTCATCTTCATGATCTTTGGTAATCAATAACGATTGATTACTCAAAAACTTTGCTTCTTTTGAAGGTGTTTGAAGATGAGAATGAAGCTGCAAGATACTGTGACCTGTTGCAAGGTGGAGGTAAAGGTTGTGAAGGTGTTTTCGAGATTGATGCCTCATCAGTAAGAGATATAATCACACACCCGAATTCTTCTAACGCCATTGTTTTCGCCGAATTCATTTAGCATCCTACTCGTATTGTGATTCAATACATGTATGTTTATATTGGTTCAGGTGTTTGATCTGTGCAAGAAGATGAGGGCACTTGCTGTCCTGTTCCGAAGAGGGAGGACGCCTCCTCTGCCTCAGAGCCTCGAGCTCAACCTGAAGGCTCGTAAACGATCTCTCGAAGACCAGGACGAGTTGATATGAACATCAAATATTGACAGGAAACATGGAAGAGTTGTGACATTAAGTGGTAGTGGAAATTATACAGAAAAAGGAAATGGTATACATATTCTCTTGGTGTAATATAAATTGATTGTCTAATGATGTAGTCCCACATCGTGTATACAAAGATAAATTATAAAGATTTAAATTGAGGAAGACATATTCTTCATTTACGTTTCATTTACGTTTTTGTTTGTCTCGGGTTTGTAGAAAATTAAAATTTAGTCGTTTTGATTTTAACGTTTAAATTTTGTTCTCTCACAAATAGTTTCTATAATTTTATAATGTTATAAAAAATAGTCGATCCTAGAAATTGGTTTGAGGGTTTTTAAAATAATAGAGACTAAATTATAAAGTACCACTCAAAATATATTTTTTTTTTGTATCCACAAAAATGAAATAAATAAATATATTAACTCATCGTAATTAAATATTTAATTAATTTTAGTTCAGTGTTATTAGTTACAAAAAAAAAAAAAAATAATAATAATAATAAATAAATAAATATATGGGTGTCAAAGGAATGAAGAGGTTGGTTGCGAGAGAAGTTTTAGAAGGCCTAAAATCTATTCATATGGGCATTTGTGAGAGCTGTGTTATGGGCAAACAGAAACGAGTTAGCTTTACAAAGACTGCCAGAGAACCAAAGAAAGTACGATTGGAAATGGTCCATACAGACGTTTGGGGACCATTTCCAGTTTCATCACTTGGCGGATCAAAGTTATACGTCACCTTCATTGATGATTTGAACAAGAAGGTATGAGTTTATTTCTTGAAACACAAGTCAGATGTGTTTGCTACTTTCAAGAAGTAGAAAGGTGAAGTTGAAAATCAGACCGATTTGAAGATCAAATGCCTGAGGTCGGACAATGAAGGAGAGTACGATAAGAGTTTAAAACATTTTGTGCAGCTGAGGGAATTAGATTAATGTGGACAGTTTCTAGTAAGACAAGGCAAAATGACATTGCAGAAAGAATGAACAGAACATTAAATGAGCGGGCAAGAAGCATGAGGATTTATTATGGACTACCAAAGACATTCTGAACTGATGCTGTGAGTACAACAGCTTATTTGATCAATAGAGGGCCATTAGTACCCTTGGAGTTCAATTGCCAGAAGAAGTATGGACAGGAAAAGAACTCAAGTACTCTCACTTGAGAACTTTTGGTTGTACTGCATATGTTCACATCAATCCAGAGAAAAGAGACAAGCTTGATGCTAAGGCTATAAAGTGCTACTTCATAGGCTATGGCTCAGACATGTTCGGGTATAGGTTTTGGGATGACAAGAATAGAAAAATCCTAAGACATTGTGACGTAACCTTTGATGAAAAAGTCTTGTACAAGGACAAAGAGAAGATAAACTCTGAGACTATGAAGCAAGTTGAGCTTGAGTTGCAGGAAAATTCACCCAGTTATGTTACCGCAGAAGCTCAAGAAACTCCTGAGACCGCTGCTGAAGAACCATACGTGGAACAAGTGACACCTGAGCAGGTGTTAAGGAGATCATCCAGAACAATCAGAGCACTAGATAGATATTCACCTTCGTTTCATTATCTATTGCTGACCGATGAAGGAGAACCAGAGTCCTTTGATGGGACCTTTTGGGGAAGCACAAAGCAAAACCATGAGAACTTATGCTCAAAGTGGACAATATCATACCATTGTGGAGAGTTGTGATTCCTAACATGGTATCAGAGCTAACATAGGCGGAGAGAAGGAGGTGGCTAAGATCCCATGCGGTCATGTGTTCCACATATCATGCATCCTTACCTGGTTTCAATGGAGCAATTCATGTGTTCCATATATCATGCATCCTCACCTGGTTTCAATGGAGCAATTTATGTCCTTTGTCAGAGCATCATTCTTAACACTTCGTTATAATTTGGCTCTACATAAAGGACATGAATTGCTCCATTGAAACCAAGCAAGGATGCAAGATTTGTGAAACACATGACCGCATGGGATCTTAGCCACCTCCTTCTCTCTACCCTTCTCTTCCTCGTAGCATTCGTAGCACACATTGCACTCTTCTCCCCGAATCCCCTATTTTCTCGCTGCTGCCGCCACTCCAGCTTCCTCTAGAACCACCCTCTCCTCCACCATTACACTTCACCGAACAGGACCCCAACTCTCCTCCCTCCAAAATATTTGAATGTAGTCAATATCCGCCACCAATTGAAACCATATATATACCCCATTAGGTAGTGCTCTCAAAACGTACTTTTCTTCCTTCTCTGTATTCTCTCTTGTTGTACATACATGAAGTCATCAATAAAACCTTTAGTCAATGTTGTTAGGATCGCACAACAACACACACACTCGATCTAGATGAACACAAAGAACAGGATAGAGAAAGTGCAAGGAGAATATTGGCTAAAGGTTTTGTATTGAGGACTACAGATATGTACAGTAAGAGAGAACACAGAGAATACAGAGAGTACATTTTCAAATCTCTACCTGAGGGGATATATATATGGTTTAGTTTACTGTATATAGCTTTACCAGATTTAACCATCTACTATATATAACTATTTACCATATATAGTTTTACCGGATATAACCGTTGACCAAGCTATAAATATGTAGCAAGCTCCATAACCTAACAATTCTCCCACTTGGAGACTGATCTAGTCAACCAAGAATTTCATTCTCAAACGATCACTGCACCATACTAATTAAGGCTTTGCATAACCTCAATTTTCCAACATCAACACATTTTGTCAACATGTATTCTTTGCACCCTCTATCTTCTCTAAACACATATCACATTCTTCCACTAACCTGCGAGTGAAATGGTATCGTCTTCTAATGTGTTTTGTCCTTGAATGATAGACTGGGTTTTTCACCAGTTGTATGACACTCTGACTATCTGTATAAAGAATCTTCTTGCACTGCTTCATGCCTAATTCTTCTAGATAGTCTGTCATCCATATCATCTCCTTTCCAGCTTCAGCTATTGCCACATACTCAGCTTCAGTAGATGAAAGAGCGACGTATTTCTAAAGCTTGGACATCCAACTTACTGTTGTTCCATCTATAGTGTAGATATATCCAGATGTGCTCTTGCTAGAGTCTACATCTCCACTAAGATCAGCATCCACAAAATCTTGCAGAACTACTTTGTCATTGCCATAACAAAGTGAAGTATTGGATGTACCTCTGAGATATCTCAGAAGCCACTTCACAGCTTCCCAATGTTCTTTCCCTAGATTTGCCATGTACTTGCTAACAACTCCCACTACATGTGTTACGTCAGGTCTAGTGCAGATCATAACATACATCAAACTCCCAACTGCAGAAGCGTACGAAACTGATGTCATGTGCTCACGTTCCTCAACTGTCTTGAAAAATTGCCCCTTTGACAATTTAATACGATTCGCCAAGGGGGTAGTCCTAAGTTTAGGATCATTCATCTTGAATTTGAACAACACCTTCTCAATGTACTACTCTTGGGATAGATTTAATGTGCCAGCAAATCTATCTCGAGAAAATCTCATCCCAAGAATCTGTTTTGCTGCACCCAAATCTTTCATCTCAAATACTGAAGACAAGCTTGCCTTCAAGTGGTTTATCTCCCTCATACTTGATCCAGCAATTAGTATATCATCTACATATAGGAGTAGAAACACATAAGAATCAGTATATTTCTTGAGGTAACAACACTGATCCTTTTCACTCCTGTGGAAACCACTCTTGCACATGAAGGAGTCAAACTTGTTGTACCATTGTCTTGGTGCTTGTTTCAGTCCATACAAGCTCTTATTGAGCTTACACACCATGTGCTCCTTGCCTGGAGCTGCAAACCCTTTTGATTGTTGCATATAGATCTCCTTATCTAGATCTCCATGTAAAAACGTCGTTTTTACATCCATTTGCTCAAGGTGCAAATTCTCCGATGCAACAATACTCAGCAGAATTCGGATAGTAGTTAATTTCACAACCGGAGAAAAGATCTCATCATAATCAATGTCTTTTCTTTGTGAATATCCTTTAACTACTAACCGAGCCTTAAACCTCCTTCTGCCATCTGATTCAGCCTTGGTTCCAAACATCCTTTTGTTCAATAGAGCTCTCTTTCCTGTAGATAACTCAGTCCGCACCTGTAACGTTACACCTTCTGAGGAGAGAGGAGAGAGAAAAAAAAAAGGAAAGCCGAGATTTTCGGCGGGATCCACTCCGGCTCCCGTAAACCCTAGGGGTGGCCGCCTCCCTTAGGGAGAGGGGAGCGCCAGTGGGGTTCGAAGCAAGAGGAAGCCGACGCGCCACTGGAGAACGGGCGAACAACGACGCATCCACCGGCGACAGTAGCCAAGCTTTGCGTTTTGGACCATTAGGACTTTCGGACGGGGAAGACACAGCACAGGCGTGGGTCGACCCTCGGCATTCCGCGAGACGTCTCAGCCAGCGTGCAGCCGCTCGTTGCAGCCATTGGTTTCTGCTCCATCGGCGGCTTCGTGAACCTCCGGCTCGGCTAAGTGCGGCTTAGCAGTGCAGCTTGGCGGCTTGACATCAGAATAGTATACCGATTTCTAGGTTTTTTACCCTTCCGGAGCCATTCCCACCCTCGTTTCAACCATTTGAGGTCAGTATAACTCCATTTTTGACAATAGCTTGATAGGAACGTACCTTGGTAGCTACGCGCGGGGGATAGTTGTGAAGACGCTCTAAGTGTATCATGTTATCTTATAGGAGGTAGTTAAGCGCGGGAGTTAGCGTTGTGAGCGACTTCGGCCAAGGCCAAGAAGGTATGTAACCTTACTGTTGGCGTTAGTTATGTATGTATGTTGGTGCGTGCCCTGTGGCCCTTGCATGCACCATATGTTGTTGTTGTATGCTAGGTTAGAGGTGAAATGCTATGCATGCTTTGTTTATGTATGTGATCCTTGCAGTGAGTTGCTATGTATGCCATGTTTATGAATATGATGTTGTGACGCGTTTTGTCGCCCTGTATATATGATGAGCTTGATTGACATGTCATTATTATAATGAGAACCCCATATGCCATGAATGAGATGACTAGTAGGCTAGGGTATGCTTGCCCAATGTGGACCCGGTTATGCTATGTAATGCGGCGAGGGGATGGAGCGTCATATGTGTAATGCCATGGAGGTAAATCTTAAGAACTTCATGCACGCTATGGTTATGTACCTGGGGCACTCCCCCGTTATGCTACTGATGGTATGGATGCGTATATTCGATATTGTGCTCGCCACGATATCATGCAGGCCCTCCTTTGTCCGTGGCGTCCGATATTGTATGTCATACATACCCGACCAAGCCAGGCCCAGGGAGTTCGCTTGCGAGCTCGCCTGATGGGCCCACAGTCACGCACGTGGGCCATGTGTGGGAAATGACCATGCATCCACCCCCGCCCGGACAAAGTAAGGGCCTAAGGCCATGGGAAGGAATGGAAGACAGACCCCTCTCTCAGTTTCGTTCTCCTCACATTGTGCGGCGTGTATGGTTATGATGTGCGACATGTATGGTTATGATGTGCTACATGTATGGGTGTTCTGTCTGACAAGTATGTGTGTTGTATGCGTCATGTATGTGTATCGTGTGTGACTTGTAGTTGTATTGTGTGTGACTGCTTGTATCTAGATGTATGAATATATGCTTAACCCCAACAGTGGGGCGACTTACTGGGTATTTTATATAATACTCAAGCCACGTGCTACCAATATTTTCAGGTAAGGGCAAGGCTCCCATGTATGGGTGACGGTGGATGATGCGAAGGGCCATGGAAATCCTGAGGAGAGTCTGTAGTGTCGTAGGCGCCTGTTGGATTCTTTCGAGTTCATAGTTTTGCGATTGTTTCCTCTAGTTCTCTGTTGTTTACTTCTAGGCTAGGTTGTCACAATTGTTTTCCTAGGTATGAACTACTTATATTGATGAATGCATTTTCGTTATTGAGATTGTCTCACGTGAACTCTTGACCTGTTGATTTGACGAGTATAAGGTAACGTCGCTAGTTAGGGTACAGAAAAATTAGGGGCGTTACAGCACCCACGTATTATTCTTTTCAAGTGAGCTCATCTCATCATCCATGGCTTGCTCCCACTTGGTTGAATCTTCCACTTGTAGGGCCTCATCCAAGGACTCTGGTTCTCTTTCGTCAGTTAGCAATAGATAATATAATGAGGGTGAATATTATCTGGTGCTCTGATAGTTCTAGATGATCTCCTTAACCCCTGCTCAGATGTAACTTGCTCCACGTCTAGTTCTTTAGCAACAGGATCAGGAGTTTCTTGAGCTTCTGCTGTAACATAATTGGGTGAATTTTCCTGCCACTCAAACTCAACTCCCACTTGCTTTGTAGTCTCAAACTTTATCTTCTCTTTGTCCTTATACAGGACATTTTCATCAAAGATCACATCGCAGTGTCTTAGGATTTTCCTATTCTTATCATCCCAAAACCTGTACCCGAACATGTCAGAGCCATAGCCTATGAAGTGCATTTCACAGCCTTAGCAACAAGCTTATATCTCTTCTCTGGATCAACATGAACATACGCCGTACAACCAAAAGTTCTCAAGTGAGAGTACTTGAGTCTCACTTGAGTTTCACTTGAGTTCTTTTCTTGTCCATACTTCTTCAGGCAATTTGAACTTCAAGGGTACTGACGGCCCTCTATTAATCAAATATGCTGCTGTGTTTACAACATCAGCCTAGAATGTCTTTGGTAGTCTAGAATGAATCCTCATGCTTCTTGCTCGCTCATTCAATGTTCTGTTTATCCTTTCTGCAATACCATTTTGTCTTGCCTTACTGGGAATTGTTCTTATTAATCTAATTTCCTCAGCTGCACAAAATGTTTTACACTTTGATTTGTTGTACTCTCCTCCATTGTCAGACCTCAGGCATTTGATCTTCAAGCCAATTTGATTTTCAACTTCAGCTTTCCACTTCTTGAAGGTGGTAAACACATCTGACTTGTGTTTCAGAAAGTAAACCCATACCTTCCTACTGAAGTCATCGATGAAGATGACGTAGAACCTTGATCCACCAAGTGATGAAACTGGAGATGGTCCCCAAACTTCTATTTGGACCATTTCCAACCGCACTTTCTTTGGTTCTCTGGTAGCCTTTGTGAAGCTAACTCGTTTCTATTTGCCCATAACACAACTCTCACAAAGACCCATATCAATAGATTTTAAACCTTCTAAAGCTTCTTTCGCAGTCAGCATCTTCATTTCTTTGACGCTCATATGTTCAAGTCTATTGTGTCATAGACTTGAATTGGAAGCACTCTCAGTAGCAGCAGTCATGTTTATACACTCTGCAGTAGTGTATAAGGTTCCGGATTTTGTGCCACGTGCAATAAGCATGACACCCTTCACAATCTTCCACGAACTCTTTCCAAACACTGCTGCATAGCCCGTGCTATCCAACTGACCAATAGAGATCAGGTTCTTCTTGAGACCAGGAATGCATCTGACATCTTGTAATGTCCACTGATTTTTTGCTGAAGTTTGTATGGAGACATCTCCCTTCCCTTCAATCTCAAAGGTTTTGTTGTCGGCAAGATATACCTTCCCGAAATTTCCTGATTTGAAATTTCGAAACAATTTCTTACTTGGAGACGAATTGAACGATGCACCTGAATCCAAAATTCAGGATTCAGTTGGGCTATTCACACTAAGGATTAAAGCATCCTCAGTATCTTCTGTTGTATATATAGAATCATCATCATCTTCAGATTTATGATTCTGCTTCTTCTTCTGTATTGTACAATATGTCCGAAAGTACCCTTTTCCTCCACAGCTCCAACACATTACGTTGGGTTTGTTTGGAGATATTTCCCGATTCTTTGATTTTGATCGCCCATGTTTGTTTGAGCTCTTTGATTTACTTTTTCCCCTTCGATCAACATTGAGAGCATTGCCTGATGAATCTCCAATTTTCCGTTTGCGAATACTTTCACTGAGAACTACATCTCGAATTTTATCAAACTTCAGCTTATCAGATCCTCGGGAACTGCTGATTGCGGCAACAATGACTCGGGTAAAGATGACATCAAAATCAACGCTTCAATTTCATCTTCGAAATTAATTTCCACAGAACTCAGTTGACTTACGATAATATTGAATTCATTTATATGATCAGCAATTGATCCACCTTCAGGCATCTATAGATTGAACAATCTCCACATCAAATACACCTTGTTCATAGCCGACGGTTTTTCATACATATTTGATAGCGCCTTCAACAGATCTGACATTGTCTTCTCCTTGATGATGTTGAACGTCACGTTTCTGGATAACGTCAACCGGATCAGTCCTATGGCTTGTCGATCCTTAAGCTTCCACTGTTCTGTGGTCATGGTATCCGACTTCACCCCCAACAAGGGTTCGTGAAGATCTTTCTGGTACAAATAATCTTCAATCTGCATCTTCCATATACCGAAATCGGATCCATCAAACTTCTCAATTCCAATCTTTGAACTTTTCATCTTCACAGATCGTGGTGACTTCTGCCTAGCTCTGATATGAGTTGTTAAGATTGCACAACAACGCACACACTCGATCTAGATGAACACCAAAAACAGGAAAGAGAAAGTGCAAGGAGAATATTGGCTAAAGGTTTTGTATTGCGGACTAGACATGTACAGTAAGAGAGAATACAGAGAATACAGAAAGTACATTTTCAAATCTCTACCTGAGGGGATATATATGGTTCAGTTTAGTGTATATAGCTTTACCAGATTTAACCATCTACTATATATAACTATTTACCATATATAGTTTTACCGGATATAGCTTTATCGGATATAACCGTTGACCAAGCTATAAATAAGTAGCAGGCTCCATGACCTAACAAATATTCCTCCTTGAATTTTCTCTCTCCTATTCTTTGTGTTCATCTTGATCGAGTGTGTGCGTTGGTGAGCAATCCTAACAACTAGTATCAGAGTGAGGCGCAATTCACCACGATCTGTGAAGATGGAAAGTTTAAAGATTGGAATTGAAAAGTTTGATGGATCCGATTTAAGGTTCTGGAAGATGCAGATTGAAGATTATCCGTACTAGAAAGATCTTCACGAACCCCTGTTGAGGTTGAGCTCAAGGATCGTCAAGCCTTAGAGTTGATCCAGTTGACGCTGTCCAAAAACATGGCACTCAATATTATCAAGGAGAAGTCAGCATTAGATCTATTGAAGGCGTTGTCGAATATGTACAAGAAACCGTTGGCTATGAACAAGGTGTATTTGATGCGGAGACTGTTTAATCTACAAATGTCTGAGTTCGGTGGATATTAATTTCGAAAATGAAATTAAGGCATTGATTTTGATGTCATCTTTACCCGAGTCGTGGGATACTGTTGTTGCCGCGATCAGCAGTTCACGAGGATTTGATAAACTGAAGTTCGATGAAATTCAAGATGTAGTTCTTAGCGAAAGTATTCGCAAACGGGAAATCGGAGATTCATCAAGCAATGCTCTCGGTTTTGATCGAAGGGGAAGAAGTAAATGAAAGGGCCAAAACAATGGGCGATCAAAATCAAGGAATCGACGAAAATCCCCAAACAAACCAAACATAAAATGTTAGAGTTGTGGAGAAAAAAGTCACTTTCGGACAGATTGTACAAAGAAGAAGCTGAATCACAAATTAAAGGATGAGGATTCTATACATTTAGCAGAAGACATTGGGAATGCTCTAATCGACAACGTGGACAATCCAATTGAATCATGGATTTTGGATTCAGGTGCATCTTTTCATTCATCTCCAAACAAAAAGTTGTTTCCAAATTTCAAGTTGAGAAGTTTCGAGAAAGTGTATCTTGTTGACAACAATGATTTGAAGATTGAAGAAAAAGGGAATGTCTGCATAAAAACTCCAGCAGGAAACCAGGGGACATTAAAGGATGTCAGATATATTCCTAGTCTTGAGAAGAACCTGATCTCTATCGGTCAGTTGGATAGCACAGGTTATGCAACAAAGTTTGGGAAGAGTTCGTGGAAGAATGTGAAGGGTGCTGGTGGTAGCACGTGGCACAAAATCTGGAACCTTATACACCATTGCAGGGTGTATGAACATGGCTACTGTTGCTGAGAGTGCTTCAAATTCAAGTTTATGGCATATTAGACTTGGATATATGAGAGTTAAAGGAATGGAGATGCTGGCTGCGAAAGGAGTTTTGGAAGGTATGAAATTTGTTGATATGAGTCCTTGTGAGAACTGCATTCTGAGCAAACAGAAACGAGTTAGCTTCACAAAGACTGCCAGAGAATTGAAGAAAAGTACTGGGACAACAAAGCAAGTGGGAGTTGAGGTTGTGTTGCTGAAAGATTCACCTAGTGATGTCGTAGCGGATACTCAAAAAACTCCTGAGACTATTGTTGAGGAACTAGAGGTGAAGCAAGTGGGAGTTGAGGTTGAGTTGCCGAAAGATTCATCTAGTGATGTTGTAGCAAATACTCAAGAAACTTCTGAGACTGTTGCTGAGAAACTAAAGGTGAAGCTAGTGGGAGTTGAGGTTGAGTTGCTGAAAGATTTATCTAGTGATGTTTTAGTAGATACTCAAGAAAGTCCTGAGACTGTTACTGAAGAACTAGAAGTAGAGCAAGTGACACCTGAGTAGGTGTTGAAAAGATCATCCAGAGCCTAAGAGTATCAGATAGGTATGTACCTTCTTTACACTATCGATTGGTGACTGATGAAGGGGAACGGAAGCCCCTTGATGAGGCCCTACAGTTGGAGGACACAACCAAGTGGGAGCAAGCTATGGATGATGGGCTAGGCTTCAGACATGCGTTGCTCTTTCATCTGCTAAGGCTGAGTACGTTGCAATAGTTGAAGCTGGAAAGGAGATGATATGGATGATAGACTATCTAGAAGAATTAGGCAAGAAGTAGCACGAGAAGATTCTTCTGGTAGATAGTTAGAGTGTCATGCAGTTGGCAAGGAACTCGCATTCAAAGACAAAACACAGAAGACAATATCATTTCACTAGGAGGTTAGTGGAAGATGGTGATGTGTTTGGAGAAGATAGAGGGTGCAAGGAATCCAGCAAACATTTTGTGTTGATGTTGGAACATTGAGGTCGTGCAAAGCCTCAAGTGGTTCGGTACAGATTGAGAATGAAATTCTTAGTTGATTGGATCAGTCTCTAAGTGGGAGATTGTTGTGATTGACTGGATTAGTCTCCAAATGGGAGATTGTTGAGATATGGAGTCTGATGCCTAGATTTGGCATAGATGTATTTGGAATATATTTTGTAAAGATCTGATAGAGATATATTTGTTAGATTATATGTCATATGTTTAAATCTTTGGAAGTTATATCTAGTAAATTGAAACTATATATATACCCCATTAGGCAATGCTCTCAAAACGTACTTTTCTTCCTTCTCCATATTCTCTCTTGTTGTACATACATGAAGTAATCAATAAAACCTTTAGCCAATATTCCTCCTTAAATTTTCTCTCTCCTATTATTTGTGTTCATCTTGATCGAGTGTGTGCGTTGTTGAGCGATCCTAACACGTTTATGCTAGTCTCTCTCATCATCATCATATTTTTAGACCTATGTCATAGACTCTCATAAGGTTCATGTATTCTAAAGTTCAACTAACTTGCAAGGTACTACAATGGACCTCTGCAGCTCGTGAAAGGTTCATTAAGAAGGAATTAACTAGCAAACTCTCTAATAATCTCTCCAAAGTACAATCATAAATTATAAGTCGATTCTATAGTTATTCAGACCTCCCAAGATCGAGTCAGGCTTACAATTAGGGGTTAATTGGTAAACCCCTAATCGTCCTCGTATAACCGCATAAAATCACATTCATGAATAGATCATCGTAAGTCTCAAGTTCAATCAGCTCTAAAGATACAACTACGGACCCTTGTCGCTCGTGTCAAGTTCACTAAAAGGAAACTAACTAGCAAACTCTAATAATTTCCATAGGGTACAATCATACATCATAAACCAAATTTATAGTTATCTGAATCCCTGACAATCAATTCAGGTTTATAGTTAAGGGCTAGTTGACGAACCTCTACCCCTTATAATCACATAAAAGTCACATGCATACACAATGAAGACATAGCATAACGCCCTACACATGGATACCTAGCCATAGTTCAATTCGTCCATTTTTTTTGGAAACGTACATAATAACATTCAACATACTCTTACATACATTTAAGCAACTCATTCCAGGCTCAAATCTTGATAATAAGTTTTCAATAACATGATTTTGCTCATACTCAAGGCATGTTTTTAGTTCCATTCGATCAGAGTCTAGTAGCTCATTTCTCAAGAAACGTGCATCATATCAATTTGACATGCTTTTTATAGATCAAATAAACTCAGTTCAAACTCAAATCCAAAGTTTTGATGTGCCACTTAGAAAACATAACACTATTTGTTCGCGTTCACATCCTTAGAAAATTTTAAATTTTGCCAAACTCCTCCAAATGAATTTACATTGAGAAAAACCATGAGAACCAATAAAATCGGAGTAATATAGCCCAAACACAAGAGAACAGATGAATCAAATCGGTTGGACCGAATGAGCTCGTACAACTAGTCCAATTAGATCGGTCATCTTCAACCTTAGTTACCCGTGTGCTAGTTGTTCAGTTGCTCACCTTTTACCATTTGTAACTTAGTGCTCTAGGTCTTGAAACTATCCACTTACTTCTACAAAGTTGTAGATCTCGTTATGCTGAATCCAAAGACATAAAAAACACAAGTTTTTGTTAAGAATCGACGAAAATATCGCCGATCAAACTTCTGCAAAGTTGTTAAGCTCCTTTTGCATGAACAGGTATTTATGGCTCTTGTTATCTATGTAGATGTGGATGTTTTATGGGTAAAAATAGTGTCTCCAAATCTTCAAGGCAAAAAACCACCAATACTAACTTTAGATTGTGAGTCGGGTAGTTCTTCTCATATTCCTTTAACTGTCGAGAGGCGTAGGCAACCATCCTCCTATTTTGCATCAATACGCAGCCTAGTCCCTTCCCTGATACATGACTGTAGACTACAAAGTTTTCGATGTCGTCGAGCACAGTGAGCACTGACGCCATCGCCAATCTCTTTTTTAGTTCTAAGAAACTTGTCTCACAAGCTCGGTTCCATATGAACAGTTGTTCTTTTTTTGTTAGTTGAGTCAGGGCAGCTACAATCTTAAAAAAATCCTTTATAAAACGATGGTAGTAACCTATTAGTCCCAAAAAACTTTGTATCTCAGTCGTTGTAGTCGGACGAGGCCATTCCATCACTACCTCAACCTTGGTTGGATCCACTACTATTCCTTCCAATGACACCACGTGGCTTAAGAAACCAAAATTTTTAAGCCAAAACTCGCATTTCAAACGTTCCGGTCTCAGCATGGTCAATACTCCCCTTAGATGACCCTCATGTTCTTTACTAGATCTAAAATAAACCATGATGTTGTTGATGATTGTTATCACAATCGTGACAAGGAAGTTTCTAAATACCTTCTTCATTATATCTATAAATACAATGGGAGCATTCGTTCGCCCAAAAGACATAGACATTATTGTGAACCCATAATGTCTCTCGTAAGTTTAGAAAGCTGTCTTAGCTATATATATTCCCCAATTATTAATTAATGGTATCCGATCGCAAGTCACTACAACTTCATGCAACCAAAGTACGATCAGCGAATGTTTCACTTGCCCTCTTTTATTTTTTATTATTATTTATTTATTCTTTTATCCTTTTAAAAAATAGATATTACACGAACATTGCCAACCCACCCAAATTGTTGTGCATAATGTATTCCATGTGTTAATGGTGCGCAAGTACACACCATATTTGTCAAAAGTGAAAACACTAGCAACAACGAGATCACTCAATCAGATTTTGTGGAAGAACAATCAAACCTAAGAAGTGACTTGAAATAGAGAAGAGGAAATGTGGGCGTCATACCCCGAATTATTTTAGGATTAGTAAACTTCGAGTACGAAATAAATGAATTGACCTTATATAAACCCCCAGTATGTTTTAATGATCGAGAAAATCAAATCACATGTAATCATCTTGTAAAATATTAATATTCTCAATTAATAAATTTACAAAGAGAAGTTAATATTTGGTTGTCTAGTATAGAATACTGCATCCAAAGACTCTTTTTCATCCTTTGATCAGTTGAATGTTACCATCTCTATAAGCATCTCTATTGCATATTAAGTTTTTACTCATTCACACACTAAATTAATAAAACGTAATACAAAAACTTCCACAATTTCAATTCATGTTGTTCAAAAAATTAAATTCAATTAATGCATGAAAAAACTTAATTAACTTATAAATTTATACAATAATGATGTTTTTCTTTATGCTCCAAGCAATTTTGTATTATATATATCTCCTATAATTTATTTTAAACTAAAAATTGCAACATAAGGTTAAAATTGTAGCCATTATAATGCAATTTGATAAAAAGTCCAAGGTAATTATGACTTTTTTGAAGTACACTTTAAAAAATATAAGCAAAAATTCATACAAGACGAAAAGAAACTGAAATTTGTAAAATTACTGGCAGTGAAAGACTCGATTGTAAGCTGATTTAAGGAGACTATTGTTCTTACACCGAAAAATAGAAAGCTGATCTTATCTCACAATGCAAACCAATAACTAATTAATCTACACTGAAGAAGGCGGATTCTGTTATGATTGCGAAGAGACTTGAGAGTTTAAATAATTTAAATGAGCTTCTTTTTCTCGAAAAAGGACTTCAAATGCCATAGTTGCAATCCTGCCACTGATAAGCAAACAAAAAGCGAAAGCAAACTCAACCATGCCATCTTTGTGTTTGTACTTCTGTTCAGATCTTGCATCTCGTCCTCCCTGCAATCACAGATTGTTCACGGTTTCAGACCATTAACGAGGACGTCCATGAGTAACGGGGGCCGGGGTCAGCGAAAAGACTTGTATCGAACATGGTTGAGAACAAGTGAGAACGAGTAATCTCAATTCCTAAATGGGGGAATGGAGTGGGGGCAAAGAAGTAGAATGCATGATTCTGTTTTACCTTTCACGGAGATAATTCATCTCTTCTTGAATAGAATTGGCTGTGTCAAACAACTTCTGAAGCTCTAATTCCATGGCCTGACATTGTAAGAGAATCGTTAATGACATAGCCACATGAGATTGGGAAAACAACTCACTGCCATTTATTAGAATTGAAAAAAACAAGCAGCATTCATCGAGTCCCAAGTCAGTTTGTGTTCCAGTGAGTTCAAAACTTGATGAATAGTAAGCTTCTGTGTGTTCCAGTGAGTCCAAAACTTGATGAATAGTAAGCTTGTGTGTGTTCCAGTGAGTCCAAAACTTGATAATTGCAGAGATTCGACACAATTTTGATGTCGTTGTAGCAAAATTATGGAAAAAGTCAAGAAATTAGTTGGCCATCATAATTCAGTTCCTCCCCACTTTATCTTTGGTGAGGGTATTTGAATTCAACAACTCCAAAAAATCACCTGACCCAATTCAAATGGTAATTTTCTACGTGGGGTACTGCATTAAGATTTTTGAATTTGTTATTACCTAGTTGAATCGAAATACCCTCACCAAATCTTCGGCCAACATAATTCGAACTTCTATAGATTGTTTTCTGTTTCCAAGTGTTATTTGGTCTAATGACGCTAATAGCAGAGTACTTCACCAACATAAGACATTACTAGAGTTGGTGTATGAATGGACCAATTTAAAAAGTTAACAGATAAGTAAATTAGAACAGGAGGGGAAAGAAATTTCCTACACCAAATCATATGTCATGCCACAAAAGAACTCGCACCAATAGTGGGAGACATTCATTCAAACAGTCAAGTCTAGACCACAAGCTTGATGACACTTTTTAGGACCCATGTGAGATCCCGCATCGGTTGGGGAGGAGAACGAAGCATTCTTTATAAAGGTGTGGAAACCTCTCCCTAGCAGACGCGTTTTAAAAACTTTGAGGGAGAGCCCAAAGAGGACAATATCTGCTAGCGGTGGGCTTAGGCCATTACAAATGGTATCAGAGCTAGACATCGGACAATGTGCCAGCGAGGAGACTGAGCCCCGAAGGGGGTGGATTGTGAGTTTCCACATCGGTTAGAGAGGAGAACAAAGCATTCTTTATAAGGGTGTGGAAACCTCTCCCTAGCAAACGCGTTTTAAAAACCTTGAGGGAAAGCCCGAAAGGGAAAGCCCAAAGAGGACAATATCTGCTAGCTAGCGGTGAGCTTAGGCCGTTACAACCCATGTCTCTAGATTGGTATGGTACTATTCACTCAAGAATTTTGAACCCAACTCCACTTATGTCATGTGAATATAGGCACAACCCATAAATCTTCTAAATAATGTAGAACTCTAATAGCAACAATAATGGTGCTGAACGTCCTTGTCAAGTGAACTGTTAAAATTGGTCCAGAGAAGCATTCATTCCTAAGAGAGAATCTGACAATGAGATTGCTGGCAGCATTAGAAGGAAGAATACTGAGAAAACTTGGCGAGTGAAAACTTTGTTTGGGAGGATGTCTCATGCTCTCTACTACAACTTTTTCTTTCAAAATATGCCTTCTTTCAAACTATGAAGAAAAGTGGCTTTATATTTAGCGAAACAAGTGCACACCTTGAGTGGAAAAAGGGAAAGAAAAAATTTAGCCATCATATTAATTTAAAGATCTTTCCTATTATCTTGGAATGCAGAGGATAAGACATCCCGAACTAAATCTTGTTAGCAAAATGACCTCGGAGATACCGAAGGAAATCAAAGAAAGAATCTTCATAGTAAGATGATCACAAGCATCCATGGGAAGGAGAATTGTGGATTTTCTTGGACCAAAGAGAGGAAATTTAGATATGACCACAATCCTGGTCAAATGTTGCTAAGCCCAAACCTCTTTTCGAGGAGTCAACAATCCCAAGGGTGGAAAATAAAGCCTCAAACATTATGTTGGTGAGACCGGTGCCTAGATGGACAGGTTTCTAATCTCCAATGAACTATCCCCTACCTCTTTTACCGTCTCGGGTTCCAAAGACATCAAAATGAAAGAAGCTACGGACGAGACAACTAGATTTACATGATGGTAGAAAGGACGATCTTAAAAGAGAAAAATTAAAATCCACGCCTGCTTCTAAATTGGACACACCTCATTAGAGATGTTAATAGAGAGAAAAAAGAATTTTTTTGGGAAAAGAAATTTTCAATTTTTATTGGAGGAGAACTAAGAAAGTAATTTTCTTCCTAGACTGTGTGTCCTAAGCTTGGTTCTAACTGTAATTTATGAAAAACAGCAGATCTACACTAGGCTTTTTGCTTTATTTCTGCTCCTACAGTTAAAGAATCCTACCACACATTGAACGATGATTTGTGATTTTGTTGTGTATGTTGTGCAATTGCTCCTACAGTTTGAATAGCTGGAATTCCCTACATCAGCGCTTCAACTGTTCTTGGATATATGCAAATTCAACAAAAGAAACATAATTCGATCACTTTCTGGAAATATAATTAGAAAGATAACAAAAACTCTGAGGCTGAACGCAGTCAACGATGGCCTGGAGTTTGCAACTTGAAAGGAACTTTAGGTCGTTCAATTGGAAGGAGTGCCTAAGGAGATACAACTAATACAAGCAAGGAATGGTAAATTCCTCAAATCCGGAGAAAGATCTAGACAAAGAATTCAAAATTCGGGTAAACGCGCCAATCAAAATCCTCGTAAACAATCAAGCAATCGAACAGAACCAAGTTCAATCAACATTTATCATAGACATGCGAAAACTTACATCGACAGAGCCTTTCTTAGCAACATTGGACCAATCCTTGGCAGCCACACCCGTCCTCCAATCGAAATCCACGGACAATGTGACCTGAGGCTGGTGATCGGGAGCCCAAAAGCAGGTCATGAAATCACCCGCCTCCGCAGCAACGAAAGCAAATTGCCCCGATTCCACCTTATCGGAGTAATGGTAGGTATTTCCAGTAGCCGAAGTCACCTACAGATTCCAAAACCCTAAATCAAGCATCACAAATCGACCAAAAACCCCCCCGAAAAAACAAAAAAAATCAAGAGATCCTCCCAAAAAAAAAAAAAGGAAAGTACCCGAACAATGAGCTTGCGATCATCAGTCAAAGGCTGGCCTTCATTGGGATTAACAACGTGATACTTACCGACGGACATGGCGTTGTGCTTAATGTCCTCAGAGATACACTTGGTGTGGCCGGACTGCAAGTCGAATCGGAGAGATTCAGATCCAGACGACATGAATCCGATGAGGAAAATAAGGTGAAAAGCGGCGAAAAATCGCACCATTTTTGAGAAGGGAAGAAAGTTTTCAATGGGAAGTAAGCGGAGAGAGAGAGAGATTCGGGATTATGTGCTTAGTAGAAGAAACAAGAGACGATATCAATGGCGGCCAACGAAAATGTAAATCGCAAATTCAAAGAATTATTATTATCACATTACACATTAAATTACATTTAACAATAAATAAATAAAAAATATGAAATTAAAATGATGTCAGTTGCTCGATTCTCATTGGCCAAGACACGTACTCTTCCTTCCTTCCTTGACTGACACGTGTTTTATCAAACCATTAAACTATTAAATTCATAGGTTCATTTCGTAGCTCTTTGATTAAATTAGATTCAACATTTCTATGTTTCGATGCAACAACAACAAGAAAACTTCAGCTATCGAGCACTTCTGCCCCGATAAATATTTTACACTTATGAAGTTTAGTCCTTCGGACCTTTCAATCTCGTAACTTTAGTAGCTAGGCGCTCGCACGCTTTAAGGGTCGTTTCAAGTATTGCACTAAGAAAGACTCCAGCCATTTCTAAAGGCTAGATTTTCAGTCAAGCTATTTCTTTAAAACGGTTTCGGTCTTCAATCTATTCTCTTCGTTCTGAAGTTTCGGACTGATTTTTTATGGTCTTTTTTCCTTAAACTTCGGCGCTCTTTAAACTCTCTTCCAGGAAATTTTTGCTTGGTCTAGTAACAAGCGGTCCAATCACCGTCAAATTTTTAATATAAATATAAAATTTTATTAGAAAAGTATAATTGCTTTGTTGTTGGTTACCATAAATAAAGAATTGCATAATACCAAAAAAAAAAAAACAAAAAAACATTAATGCTAAAGCAATAAAAAACACACAAATATTGGAGTAATCTTGTACTGCGTCTTTGTCTCGGCTGGAAAATCATTTAAAAAAATGATGATTATTAAAAATATTCCGACACTTTTGGTGAGATTTCACATGAGTTAAAAAGAGAAACGAAGTATTTCTTATAAAGATGTGAAAACCTCATCTTACTAGACACGTTTTAAAACCGTGAGGTTGATAAAATACGTAACGAGCCAAAGTGAACAATATATTTTCTTAACAGAGTTAGACATACATACAAACACACACACAAATAACCTGTCATAGTTTAAGATTGTCTGGCTTGACCATAACTGGTACATAAAAACATTGATCACTTAACTCATATGTTGATGATCCGTTCCTAAAAATCGAGATCTGTAGATCATTGTGGCAATGATCCTTCTCATTACAATACTCATGACCACCCTTAAAACTTTATAAATTTTTTTTATCATTTATATGTAAATAAAAACAACGTATCTACATTCTATAGATTATCTCCCTCTTCGATTTCTTCTCTTTCGTTGTCACGACTTGATTTTCGAGATTTCAAATCTCGGACCATGACTAGAAAACAATACAACAGTAAATAAATGAAAGCAAAAACACAATAAAATTTCGAGCGAATTAATAAGATACAACACTATAGTCAAAATCTAAAATCCAATACAAAAATAATTCAAAACCGCTGTCGTTTAAGTTATTTACAAACAATGAAGGTGAGCGGGATACAAAATGTTACAAATGACAACCCATAAAATACAAATTAAATTGACGCCCCGAGTCGACACCTCTATGTGATAGTACAGCTCCCAAGCAGTCCTCTACCTCAACCAGTCATTTGTGATCACCTAAAAAAAGGAAAAGAAGTGAGTATAAAAACATTCAGTAAGCAACCAACTTGTAAGCTCTCCTTGCATCATTAACCTAGTAAGTAACCACAAATTTTTCATTGGGTTCCAAGAAGATCGGACCCAGTTCAAGAATTCTCCTGATTCCTCGTGTTATCTACTTATGTAGTCTCTCGTCCTCTCAAGGTAGTTATATTCTACACAGTATTAGTTCCTTACGTTATCTGCTTATGTAGTTCCTTGTGTTATCTGCTTATGTATTCTCTCATCCCCTCTCAAGGTGGGTTTTATTCTACGCAGTAGTAGTTCCTAGTGTTGTAGTTCCTAGTGTTGTCTACTTATGTAGTCTGTCATCCCCCACTAAAAGTGGGTTTCATTCCAATTTTTCTTGGGTGGCTTGGAGATTTACTAGGTTCTTAGGACTTTTAGGCGACCTAGATCTCATCTCGCCTTTTCAGGTTATTTGGGGTTAGCCCTTCGAAGCTAAACTAGTCCTCTAGGTGCATTTAGGTCTAGACCTCTGTTCAACGCTCATGATCCTAGGGTGCTCGGTATACTGAAAACGTATTGACCTCGATTAACGTGAAAATAGCTCTTACTCTATTGCCTTATTCTTAACTTGGTTCACTCGTGCATGCTTGGTTAGGGAGAAATTTCTATCGATCATCTAAAGCACGAGAAACATGATCCATTCATTCAGGCATTGCTTATGAGGGAAATATTTCTATAAGTCACCTGTAGCATTGAACACAAGCTAAAACATTCATGCAATCAAACGAGCTCGATAGGGAGATAACATCCATCAATCGCTCGAAGCACCGATCACATTAGTCCATACTTCCTTCTAACACAACAGAAAGTATATAGAACAACATTTATCAGAAATCTCATCGTAAGTCTTTTGGTACTAGCATCTTGCATAGCTTACTCGTCCATATTGCCCAACTCGTTTTCTAATCATGCATATTTTATTTCTAGCTCAATGTAAATATAAAAACAACATGCATACCAAAATTCTCCTTCTAGGGGCATAACGATAATTTTTCATGACATACATACAATGCATTCTCATCCGAAATTGCCCTTCAGAAGTTTTAAACATGCATTTTTCTAACTCCCTAAGATAAGGAATGCTCGCATGCTAGATCGTTCTAGCGATCCCTACAAGTATTACTTGCCTGAAGTCCATATGGTTAATTACCAGGATGAAGCGTGCCTTTTCGAGCTTGTTTTTTCACTTGTTAGAGGCTCCAAATTTTTTGAAAAATTATTGGCAGGTCTTGGTTCAAATAAAATTAAGATCAGTATTGATATCGAGACGAAAAACAGTCGAACAAATTGAATGAGTAAAAAAGGAACTCACTGTGCGTTGGTTTGTGCAGTTCAAGTCAATCCGCATTTTCAATTCAAATGTTGGGTTGTCAATTCATGCACGAATCTTGGGTTGGTTATTGATAGGGTCGAGTCGATCTACAACACGTGTCGCCATAAAAAACCGTACACGCTTCTGCACTCCATGCTTGACACGTGTCAATCATTAGTCATTGTGGCGCTCAATACGTGTCTCAACCATTTCCAAACGAACACATCTCCCCTCTATGCGACACGTAGCTTCCTCCAGTTCATCTTCTTCGCCTACGGTCATACGATTCCAGTTTTCGATCTTTCTTTACATTTTCATTATTTTCATAAAAAAAAAAAATCGAATCAACTTGATTCATTCACCAAGTTATAGATTTTAATCCATCTATACCAAGGTGTTTTTCTTGTAACTTATTTCCAAACACACGAAGAAATGTTCACGTTCAAAGTATACAAAAAACTACATAATTACCGTTCTTGGACGATTCGTTGAAACTCTAATTCCAACCCGAATCTCCTCTGAGTTTTGTAGACCTCTTTGAGATAAATAGTCTTTTTTGTGCAATTCCAAATGGGAAGTAAGTCTTCATATCTTGTTGGTGAAACTGACTACTTAAGGCATAGTCATAGTCAAGCCTCCAAAAGACTAAGACTAAGACTCCAGAAGAAAAGGAGTCGAGCCTCCTCAAAAGCATAGTAAAAGATGACTAAGACTCCAAAAGAAAAAGTAGTCGAGCCTCAATTAAGGGGAGACGTACTTTGTTCGAGGGGAGGTGTTGGATGATAAAAGTCCCACCTCGGCTAATTTAGAGAACGATCATGGATTTATAATCAAGGAATATTCTCTCTATTGGTATGAGGTCTTTTGGGAAGTCCAAAGTAGCCATGAGAGCTTATGCTCAAAGTAGACAATATTATACTATTATAGATAGTCGTGTCCGTCTAACATGAATTTGGTTACGAACTTGCGTGGAATCACTACTAAATTAATACATCAAAAGCTCACGTGGACAATATCATATTATTGTGGGGATACCTCAGACCCCAAATTCGGGAGGGGAACACAATGACCATTTTATCCCTCAGTTGACTTTGAGCAACTCATTTTAAATTTCTCACTATTTTTTTTTATATTTTTTTTAGGTTCATGAGATTTTAATCTTAAAGTATTTTTCTCTTCTACATATCTTGAAATTCGGCCTCTTTAAACTTCAAAGGAAGGAAAAATAGAGAAATTAATTACAGTCGAGGCTTAGGTATTACATTCATCTATTTCAACCTATGACTAATACTCATAGCTCCCTTATTTCATTCCTTGTTCTCTGGAACCTTTCCAATTTTTTTTTTTTTTAAATAAAAATGGGAAAGTTTTCATTTATAAACATTTCTAAACATGAATATAATAAATTCGGACTAACAATTTGTTTTCAAGTTGGGTTTTTCAAATTTAAAGAAATTAGCTATTTAAATTAAAATAAATTATTTGTGTGCATATGCTGACTCTAAAAAATTTTTTTTTTTTTTTTAAGTTTAAAGATATTAATGCTATTTAATGGATGTTTTTCAAACATAGTAAATGTATTTTTTTTAATTAAAAAAAAACTTTAAGAATATAATTAAAAAAAAAAAAGGTTAAAAAGATATTTTTGAAACAAAATTATATCTGATTTCCAACCAAAACTAACTATAAAGATATTTTTTAAAAAAAAAATTGAAGGTTTAAGTTACGAGTTGAAACTTTTAAAACTTTTGAGGTGTTTTTATTAATTTAACCTATTTTAAATATTCGAGGTATAAATTTGGCATAAAAACGAATAATTTATTACCTTTGGTGGGAAGCAAGGCATGGTAGGAAAGGTTAAGCTATCCAGTGGAAGAGGCAGAGAAAGATTTGGGATTGTACTCCTCTATTACATGCAAGAACACTTGAGGAGGATCTTCTCTGTTGCATAAACATAAGATAACAACACCAAATCAACTCCAAAAATAAAGCAATGTTTTAGAGCACACAATGCAGGAAATGGAGATTGGAAACGAACAAAGATTACGAACAGAAAACGAACCTTTCTTTAGCTTCTTGGTACGTACAACTCGAAGCAACAGCCAAAACTTGTCCTCCGCAGTTGTACGACAACGACGCCACGCTATTTGGAAATCTAGGCAACTAAAACCAAACGAACAACATTCAAACATAGGTGGCCAGGTCAGGGTCACATAAATTTTAGAGGACAATGCAAAAGAATCCCATACCTCAAGGATTCTTCTCTTGCTTTGGAAATCCCATACGCTAACAAAGCCTGCATTGTCACCCGTTGCAAAGGCACCATGGTGTCTAAATGCAACATACAAAATTAGAATAATGTGACAAAACATGTTGATGTTGTCCAGCTGAAAGCTAAAGACACTATAATTCATACATTGGATTAAACCCAATATCATTCACTGACTCCAAATGCTTTCTTCTACCCTTTGACTTTGGGTGACACCAGAAAATATATCTGTTCCAAAAATATAAAGGAAATGCTGTGTAAGAATAATGCATCCCAGGAATTATTGGACAAGCCCAAATAATGATTCAAGAATATCATGAATAGTAAAGACAAGCTACGGTTCTGGAGAGATCAAGCATTTCATTCTGATTGTATTAAATTTTTTTAGACACTCTAGAATGATGGAACGTGGCAGAAAATGAATCGTTTCATTTGTCTCTTTTCTCCTTAATTAAGCCTAAAGTGTAACTAGATGGAGGAGGCCGAAATGCCTAGGATTTGGAATCTAGGTTTGACCCTTGACGATCCCAATACTCCCTAACAGCCTGACTACGTCACTTTACTTGTCTTAAACTAGAGTACCCTAAGCTTAGAATCCAGAATCAAGATTTAACACACGACACGACGGCTTCAACATTCTCCTACAATCTGACTATGTCGCCTTACTTATCTAAAGCTACTTGTGAGATTGAAGACTATTTTCACATGGGTCCTATCAATATGCTTCCATAACTCACATGCTTCCTCGTAAATTTCACAGAAGATCTCCTAATATAAGATTGCTTCAAACTAAGCACACTTAACTTTAGAGTTCCTACAATTACAGCACTAAAACGGAAGGTGCACATCATTCGTATAGATAATAACCATGAATTAGTACACGTATACCAATACTCCAAATGACATTAGACAAGTTAGTAACATGAAAATAGTATCAGTGAACAAAAATCGTTGACAACACTTCATACAGGTGTTCAAAGTAGCGAAGCAGTCGTTTGTAAGCAATTCCCAGTAAACACCTCCAAACAAGTTATAAGTTTTCTGTGTTCCCATAATTGACTAAAATCAACTGAACCGGACAACAGATTATTACTGTAGCACCCAGAAGGATAATGTGAGATCCCATCCATTCAGAGAGGAGAAAGAAACACCCTTTATAAGGGTATGAAAACCACTCCCTAACAGACGCGTTTTAAAAACCTTGAAGGAAGCCCAAAAGGAAAAGCTTAAATAGGATAATATCTGGTAGCGGTGAGCTTGAGCCGTTACAAATAAGATAAAGCTTTTAAGCAATATACTAACTCGAGCCAGTTCAATATATGATTTAAGTAATTAGCATCCATATTCAAAGGTAGGGAAAGCAAAAACCTGATATCATCTGCTTGGTCCAGACAAGCAATCTCCAAAGCCACACGTCCATCTACTGAGCCAATCGCAAATCCTGCAAGGAAAGTATTTAGAAGTGAACACAATTCAAGCAAAAGTTGTCCTGATCTACATAGTTTTAACAAAAAGTACATATTAAGAAGAAAAAAAAGGCGTCCTTCAACAATCAGAATATTAGCTATAAGTTATCTGGAAGAGACTGCATAATACGTCAACCTTATCTGGAAGAGACTGCATAATACGTCAACCAACCTTCAGTATAAGGAACAGAGCTTACACAAGCAACTGGAACTTTCATACAAGAATCTGTGAGTTGAACTGGTTTTTGCATGTTACGAAAGTCCAGTGAATATACGCATACTCCAGAAGCCACAATTAAATTAAATCCAGAGATAGACATGGACACCACATCTGAACCCCTGTTTCTCACAAATGACACACATTTTTCTCTACGCGTGTCCCACAACAGTATCTTTCCATCCAAACCCGCTGTTACTATTTGGCCTACAAAAATAAAGGGAGTAAATTCTATTTTTTCATAACCAATGTGACAAAGGGTCTCAAATAACTTTTCTAAACAACACAGAATTTAATAAGCCAATTCTTGAGAATGAGAATCACGGTTAATCAAGTTCAAAAGGAAAATACTAGCCAGTCATTAACAAGCATACTAAAAGGAAAGATTATAATTTCCAACATGATCAATAGTTTACCAAAAGTTATATGTCAAGAGGTAAAGTAGCTCACATGTTTGATCCGAATAGCTGATATTGGTTGCAATATCGTCATGCTTTCCAATGGTTTCAGAA
The DNA here is from genome assembly GCF_002738365.1 of Cucurbita moschata. Classification (NCBI taxonomy): domain Eukaryota; kingdom Viridiplantae; phylum Streptophyta; class Magnoliopsida; order Cucurbitales; family Cucurbitaceae; genus Cucurbita; species Cucurbita moschata. The sequence goes on from NW_019268532.1 coordinate 4,519,875, forward strand.
ATTCCTGATTGCAAGTCATACCTGTAAAGTTTTAATGAAAGCCATTAGCAACCTATGCTCAAGATATCCAACCATGACTCAATGCCGCTAGCATAAAACAGACCTAGAAAGGTAAAGAAAAGAACAAGGAAAAATTTATAATAACGTTTTTAGAAACTATTGCAAGATAAAGTAACGGACTAAAATACTTGTAATTTGTCTGTTTTTGCTAGACTCATAATACAATACATTTGTTTATATTCGTTTTTTGTTTCTCATAAAAAAACTATGGATACAATATTACAAATGGGCTTATCCAAGGAACACTTTCTTCCATTATGAACAAGAAAAGAGTGGATGTGAAAAAAGTTCATGAGTGGGATTTGTTATCCCAGAACCGCCTTCTTCCAAGTGTTTTGGGTGGTTCATTCAAAACACATGGGATGATCAAGTTTGAAATTTTGGATCAATGTCGAAAGGGGAGGAGTCCTCCACAAAGAAATCACACATTTGAGTTTCGAAGAGAAGATTCTTTCAAACTTACTTTACAAGATTCAGATGATGACTAGAAAATTATTTTGCTAGGAGATCTTGTAGATTCGAAAATGAATATTCTCGAAGAAAGGGAGAATGGTAAGAAAATAAGTGATCAACCAAGATCAAATAGAACTTATTCTCAAATTCAAACCAATTATGAGTCAACCATTATGCCGCACAGTCCAATCATTAAAGTTAAAAGATGACAAGAAGTATTGAATGCGTTTCCAAGCTGTAGATATCGTGTGAAACAGCCCCAAGCCCACCGCTAGTAGATATTGTCCTCTTTGGACTTTCCCTTCAAAGGCTTCCCCTCAAGGTTTTAAAACGTGTCTATTAGGGAGAGGTTTCTACACCTTTATAAGAAATGTTTTGTTCCCCTCTCCAACCAATGTGAGATCTCACAATCCAACCCTCTTGAGGGTCCAGCATCCTCGTTGGCACACCGCTCAGTGTACGACTCTGATACCATTTGAAACAGCCCAAGCCCACCGCTAACAGATAGTATATCTTCTTTGGGTTTTCCATTCAAGGGTTCCCCACGAGGTTTTAAGACGCGTCTGTTAGGGAGAGGTTTCTACACCCTTGTAAGGAATGTCGTTCCCTTCTCTAACTGATGTAGGATCTCACAATCCACACCCTTAGGGACCCAGCGTTCTCACTGGCACACCGCTCGATGTCTAGCTCTAATATCAAATTGTAACGACCTGTGATTCGAGGTATCGATAATCGGGTCGTTACATGGGAGAGTTGCGTTCATTCAAGTTTGATAAGGAAACTATTCATCCAAGAGACTTAATGAATCTAAAAACTCAAAATCATTCCTATCTTGACTACAATATGTACCTTTTAAACTCATGTATGCTTATGACTGTCGTGGGGCTTCACCTAGAATAAGAGGGGTTTTCATGCATAATTGAAGTAGTTCTTTTAATAATCCTCTTAAGAAATCAACCGACAAAAAAATTGACTATCTAGAACAGAATGAGATGAAAAGAAGAACAACAAACTACTGCATTTACTATTTCAGAGCAGAAAACAGGACAGAATTTAACTCCATCATTAACATCTAAATAATCCTCACGTTTCACTTCAGAAACTTTTCCTATTTGGTGGAAGGGAGTTGAAAGAGACAATTTCCTTCCCAACTTTGTGGAAATCATTTCAATAACTTAATAGTTATAGCCATAGACAAACAATTTCTCCAAGCATGTTGAATTGAAAGAAGAACAATGGAACAAATCGAGATAATTGCAAGATCCAAATATCTTAATCTGAACCATGATATTTCATTTCATAACATTAATCCAGAGGATTTGTAATTAAATTCGAACCCCAAACCTTCTTATTAAGCCATCAGAACCAGCGCTCAAAGCCAGTGACTCGTCCTGGAAGCAGCAGTCAAGCAGTGCAGCTTCGGAGGGAGCTTCAAGTCTGAGTGCAGAATTATCCACATCGTACAAACGAAGACTCTGTCCAAAAAAACCAAAACCTAGAACTTCATTCATAGTGAACGAAAAGAAATGGCAGAAACGTTGAAAGAATTTGGAACACCACAAGGAAGACTAACAGAATCCCAGGAAGAAATAAGGAGATTGTTGGAACGGGGAGCGAATTGGATTGTGGAGATGGCATCTTGGATCGGATTTTGAAAATCCAGCAAAACCCTGTTGGGTTCCATGTCTGGGGATCGAGGTTAGACGAACAAAAGAGGCGGGAAATGAAGTAATAGAACAAAATTTGAGTTGGATGAGACGCTCTTTCAAGCGGTCTAATAATAAATGAAGGGTTTTTGAAAGAATGATCCCTGGCGGATTGGCAGTGCGGTATCAGACGCTCGGCTGTGTGTATGGCTAAGCAAACTCTGCCCCTTTAGACTTTCGTCATCCAACCCCTCCTCTCTCTCCAACAAAGTACGTCTCTCCTTAATCGAGTCTGGACTCCACACAATTCTTCCCTAAACTAGCCGGGACTCATCCAACCCCTCTCCCCTTAATACTGAGGCTAGACTCCTTTTTGAACACAGATCTTTCCTAAATTAAGCCTATGTGGGACTTTCATCATTCAACCCTCGAATAAAGTAGACATTTGAGGATGACTAAGTTTAGGGCAGAGCTCTGATACCATGTTAGAAGAACACAACCCTACACAATGGTATGATATTATCCACCTTGAGCATAAGCTCTCATGGCTTTACTTCGAGCTTCCCAAAAGGTCTTATACTAATAGAGATAGTATTCCTTGATTATAAATCTTGATCGTTTCCTAAATCAGCCGATGTGAGACTTTCATCATCCAACAAGGACAAGCTTGTTGAGCAGACTCCCCCGAGTGGGCAAGAGGCCCTGGCACTTAGGTCAAGCAAGCTCAAATTACATTTGCTTCGGAATCAATTACCAATTCAAGATCCACAAAAATGAATATTAGAAATGATAGTAACCCCGCCGGTCATGAGCAATGTTGTCGCTCAGACACACATCATCTAAGGAAAAGTTCTTGTATCAAACGGTAAAGAATTACTCCATGAAAAGTAAAATTCAAATTATATTGTTCATCGAATATTTAAATACAATAGTACTTGTTTGAAATTCGAATCACTCTACTAAGATCGATAGCTTGAATAATCAATCTAAACTATTTATAATTGCAAATAAACCTAGCACGGACTAAATGAAAGTAAAAATGCTTTTTTTACCAAAAATTTTCAGTAACTTTCATATTTTATTACTATAATTAGACTATATTTTATGTCATAATTACCCACCACGTAAATAAGTCTTAAAATACATTAAAGAAATATCGTAACTCTAAATTATCATCCACTCTAAAATCGTAACTATCTAAAAATAAATGAAACTTTATTCTTACGTGGCATGAATTGCAATATCATGTGATAATTTGAACAACATTTTATTCCCTTCCTCAGTTTATATTGTATAATTGATGTCTTGGTTTATATCAGAACAACTCCATCTATTTATTTAACTAGTTAGAAGTGAATTCGTATGTTCGTATCTCTTTATTTGATAAAGTTCTTAAAATGGTAGATTTCAAATATATTGTTTGTTATCAAAAGGTGTCTAAGTTTGTCCAACTTACCATTTTTTTCTTTTTTAAAAAATATTTATTCAAATTAAAAATTAAAAAGAAAATCTCTTAATGTTTTATTCTTAAATCGATGACTGGCCGTCACTATTGTAGCTAATGGTTTTATATCATTGGATCTTTTGAATCTACATCCAGCAGATATCGAGAGACAGACTAAAAACTCAGATTTATGAGAGTTATTCCGCTCTAAAATTTTAGTTTATTATTTAGAAATTGAATGTATATTCAAGAATTATATAGTTTAAATTATAATAACCGTGAATGCATGCATAGAATATAGGTAGGTTTGGAATTGATGATTAGAATTTACGATGACTCTAGCTTCACGTAGTACTACAGTGGTTTGATGCTATGATTGGAGGGCATGTAGCACATATGTCTACTGCATCCTGCGGAATCCCCGATGATTGTGCTGCGTGTTAAATTGGGAACATGAGTATTTCAGATTGTCGAGTTTGGTGCTAGTTCAAGCCACCAGAATGTCTAGTAGACAAACCGTATTTATCCGAGAGTGAGTCTTATATATGAGTTTGAAATTCATGTTAAACATAAATAGATTTAGTAGGTAAAGAATAGTTAAAATATCTTAAACCTACCACGACGCCTAATTACTAAAAGCTTCATTAGGAGAGATTAAACTGATTCGACAATCCCCGAATGCTAACACAGACTCGTTACTAGGAAAGAATGTCATGACCGTTGACAAACGAACTTGAGACAATGATCTGACTTGGATCCACCTACTAATGAGCTAGATCGAAACAATAGGAAGCATGCGTTCGACTCATGATTTTATATAAAAAGTAGTCAAATTTCCAATTTAAGTATACTATGCACTCAACGGGTTAAATCTAGATAAATTATAATAGCTCAAGCACACCACTGGCAGATATTGTCCTCTTTGGGCTTCTCCTCAAGACTTTAAAGGATGTTTCATTCTCCTCCCCAACCAACGTGGGATATCACAATCCACCCCTCTTCAGAGCCCAACGTTCTCGCTAGTACTCATTCCTTTCTCTAATCGATGTGGGACTCCCACCAAATCCATCCCCCTTCGGGCCCTAGCGTCCTTGCTAGCACTCATTCCTTTCTCCAATCGATGTGGGACCCCCATCAAATCCACCTCCTTCAGGGCCCAGCGTCCTTACTGACGCACCGCCTCGTGTCTACCCCCTTTCGAGGAACAACCTCCTCGCTGGCACATCGCTCAATGTCTGACTTTGATACCATTTGTAACGGCCCAAACACACCATTTGTAAATTTTGTTAAAACCTTGCTTGAAATGAGAGAAAGCCACGAAAATTTGAGATGGGTCAAAGTTTCGTGAGTTAGAAGCCAAATTTATGTACAATGCATGATCGTACGATAGATATCACTAGAGTATGCGTTGGGTTCGCCAAGTCTTGTGGTAGCACCATCTTGCCTTATTTCTTCCATATGCAACATACTTCGACCTAGTTTTCTTGTCCTTACTTTACGTTTTAATGGAAATCTTTCTTAAAGCACTCGGAAATTTTGTTGAAATTACTCTTATCTATTTGATCAACCGAGGAAGAATATTAGCATGTTTAGGTAGCAGAAGGACCGAGCGTATCGAAATACTAGCTTAGAACAAGAGTGAGCATACAATCACTAAGATGTTTTAGGGATAATCTAACCACTTGTAAGCAATAAAGGCAATGCATAACGAACAAGGATAACACATAGGAGTCCAACACGAGCGAGGCACTTGAAGATATCCCTACTTAGGTTCACGAGCATAAGGATAAAAAAAACGGCCAGTTGAAGCACAAATACAAGATTGTACTGTCGCTAGGAATCACCTTGTTTCACCAAAATCTATAATCAACGTGATTGCTCTGTGTCAAGGTGAAAGTAAATTGTCAATCGACTTTGATATATTAGTTCTCATCAATAAGCAATTCCATCACCAACATATAGTTGCTCCATATTCACAAAACCATCGTACCCATACTGATATGGAATCAACTCAAAGGAAAGTATGAAACGAATTACCTTGATGATCAAGATCAAGAGTAAAGAAAACTCGTTTCTAAACTCGTGATTCAAATCACTCCACAAGAGGTTTGATCAATACCACTTGAATGACTCTTACATGCAAGTTCTAAACACAAGAATTTGCAAAAAAAATCCTAGCTTTCAACAAAGTTAAAAAAGAAATAGAAATTCTATTATTTTTAATTTTAAAATGTGATGTCTCTAATGAAAGAAACAAATGATTTATAGAGCCTTTACAACCTTCCTAACTTCCATATTAAAATGGACGGGTGGAATATGTAACCTGAGTTACAATATAACTTCAACACCTATATTAAAAACTATTTTAAATATGATAAACAAATATTTAAATTATAATTAAATAGTGCAAGGAATGAAATGTGCTTAGTCATCCTTGGACTAGTTCCATAAATTTAGCTGACTTCATTAAATGCAACTTAAAGTGTACTTAATGCATCTTTTTCTTGAAGCTCAACTTTTCACAACATACAAGGGAGATATCCAATGTCTTCTACAATTTTTTTTGTTGAGCTCACCCTAGCTTGAACGTAAGTGTATAAGGTTTGTTGTAGCTCTGGTCGTGGTTCATATCACGTGCATACAATAAATAAATATTAAAACTGCTTCAATTAATTACTCCTAAATATATTATTAATATGTAGTCCAATAAAATAGTAGTTAAAATGTTTAATTATTTCTCGTATTTGTAATTGTATTCATGAAATATATATTTTTTTAAAAAAATACAAATTTAGTAGGTCATTTGAAAAATGTAAAAAGGTTTATTTATTTATGTAATATTCTAATTAAAAAAATTTCTATATAAAACCGGGATGTCTTTTCTTTTTCGACAGCTAATTGTAGAAATTCCATGAATGAAGAATTCATTTTGAAGTTTCAGAGCACATTTTCATAAGATCCTAGGATCCTGCGCGGTGTAATTGACGGCGATAGTTGTTTTCTGCTTCTGCAATGGCGGTGAATTTGAACTGAAGCCACGGGTTCGTCTTTCATTCCTTCAGATTTCATCCATCACGTTCGACCGCCTGAAAAATTTCAGCCCCAATTCCTCAACTGTGATTGAATCGCCATTGGAAGCTTTAGATCGGTGTGCGGATCTTATGTAAGCGGACGATTTTTCACTTGCAGTTGATTACCTCTACTTATGGCGGGGAAGCCTAGCTCGGTTTCCTTCAGGGTTCCGTACCGGAACCTCCAGGATGCGGAAGTAGAGATGGTGGCTGTCGATGAACAGCAGCTCCAAGGGATTGATCTCAATTCTCCTTCTTCTAGTAGATGTGCCAATGGAAGCCCAGACGGTTCGTCGTCAACGCCTCATGTTAGATCTACGCCAAATAGTTTGATTATCTTAATTCTCAGTTGTACTATCGCTGCCGGTGTTCAATTTGGTTGGGCATTACAGCTCTCCTTACTAACTCCCTATATTCAGGTATTGTTTCTCGCTTGCGTCTCTGATTTCGTTTTCGTCTATGAATCGATAGGTGTTTGGATTCAGTATTGACGTATTATTCAAATTGTTTTCTACGAAAATCGTCGTCTGATCATTCTTTAATTACGACATTGTTTAGTTGCATGGTGTATTTCATGTACGTTGTGTTAGTATAAGGCTTTTCTAGCTCATGTCACTCGACGGTTATATTTGTCTATATTTATTCGGTTGCTAATTTCTTCAACTTTTTGTGTAACTGTGTAGACACTTGGAATCGAGCATGCATTTTCTTCATTTATTTGGCTTTGCGGTCCCATCACTGGTCTCGTGGTAGGTGAAATTCTTCCCTGAATTTTCTGTTATTGTCAATGAAACATTTGTTCATGATTGATAGAAAATGTATCTACTTAACTTTCGGTGTAAACTAAACCGAAAATTAGGATAAGCATGAAAATTAAAGCTTCTGTAAATGTATACTCCTAATACATCAAAACTTATTGCCCATGGATAAAGAAAAACCATTTCAACATTAAAAACAACAAAAACTAGAGCAAATATATAATAATGGATTCAAAATTGTACCCAAGCATCGCCCATTGGTTATATTACCGATTCATAACTTGAAAGCTTCTCTAGCTCTTTGCTAAGAGGGGTTAAAACTCCAGAAATAAGAAATATTATGCATTGAAACAATGGCGTACCATATGTATGGATGAATGGAGCCAGTTTTATTTATTATGTTATCGACCACCATGGATCCAAATCTACTAGTGTTGTAAATTCATATGCATTTGCAGGTTTGGGTTCATGCCATGGTCACTTACCTAGTTTACTATGAGTGTTTTTTGGCTATTTGTAGGGCTAGTTGATCGTCTCGTTGGGGTAATAGTGACTATTAGATATGTATAATGTATAAATATACATTCCATTCATGACATGCTGGATTGGTTGCTTTTCTCTGAAGTATACTATTAATGTCTGTTGCCATATGGTTCTCTTTTTTATGGTTCTTATGTCTACAATTTGAGGCACAGAAGATTAGGACATGGTGATCATTTAGCAGTCTGTTGCCTAGCTTGTGTCTAACATGCAGTCTTCAAAGAAAGCAAGTTAGTAATGCTCTGTTGGTTTGCATTATAAGAAGACCTGTTATGTATTAAAAGGCTCATGGTTCTTGATTTCTAAAGATTGGCTAGATATGATCTTTTTTTTTTTTTTTTTTTCTTGTTGCATGAAGTTAAGTTCCTCCTTTTTCTTCTTCAAATATATGTGTGACTTGTTATGCCCTCGATTATCAAGAACATATGGATTGACTATTTCAAGCTCTTTCCTGGGACTGGATGGAAATTTTTGAACGTTCAAAAACTTTTTGTTCTTTGGTTACTCTTCTGCTGATCCTTGGCTCTTAATTATAGTCATTTACATGGTATTTGCGTTACTTCTGATTCTTTCTTTCTGATGTAATGGATAAAGTTCTGTTGAAGCGTCAGAAATATTCATCTTCGTTGATTTTGATTTTTGTTTTTTTTTAATATTTGGTTCTTAGGTTCAACCATGTGTTGGTATATGGAGTGATAAGTGTTCTTCAAAATATGGAAGGAGGCGTCCCTTTATTCTTGCTGGGTCTTTAATGATAGCAGTTGCTGTAAGCTGTGTTTTTCTGGGTACTTGTTTTGTTTCCTTTTTGATTAACAACTATTGTCTAAAGCATTAGAAACTAAATGGTTATTTTTTATTTAAATAGGTGGTGTTGATTGGATTTTCTGCTGACATTGGGTATATACTAGGAGATACGGAGGAACATTGCAGGTTTGTTGGAGCAACTTAATGAATTGATTTCTGTTATTATCTTTCTTGGTGCTCTCTTGTATATTTTTTTTGTGAGCAAGCATGAATTCTAAATTGATTGTTCATGCTTATGCAGAGTATATAAAGGTACACGAACAAGGGCAGCTATTATTTTTGTAATAGGCTTTTGGATGCTTGATCTTGCGAACAATACAGTGCAGGTATTACCTACAAGGAATGGGTACTTATATTTTTCTTTCACTTCTGTGTTTAAAGTATTTGTATGAGTAAAATCAATTTTCTTGTGACCATCTTTCAGGGTCCTGCCCGTGCTCTTCTAGCTGATTTATCAGGTTACACCCTCCTCCTCAAAAAAAAAAAAAAAAAAAAAAAAAAAAAAAAAAAAAAAAAAAAAAAAAAAAAA
>NW_019268532.1:4529284-4532627 GCF_002738365.1 Cucurbita moschata
AAAAAAAAAAAAAAAAAAAAAAAAAAAAAAAAAAAAAAAGAAAAAAGAAAAAAGAAAAAAAGATGATAATAATAAGATAATAATTTGACTGTAATTTCAATCCATTTAGTTTCTGTGGACATGAATATCTGTGGCTTGTATTTTGAATTTGATATGCTTGATAATCACCCAGCATTTTCTTGTTGGCGCTTTATTCTAGGTCCTGATCAACACAATGTTGCAAATGCAGTATTTTGTTCATGGATGGCTGTTGGTAATATCCTAGGTTTTTCAGCAGGAGCTAGTGGAAACTGGCACAAGTAATATTTTGAGCCAGATTTGAGACTTAATGTTTCCATCCATTTACATTTGCATTTGTGCTATTTATTTGGCCATAGTTTTCTGAGATTAGTTCATATCTTGAATCTTCTTTTTTGATTTCCCTTCCTATGATTCATCTTTGGTCAGATGGTTTCCTTTCCTTTTGAGTGATGCTTGCTGTGAAGCCTGTGGAAACCTTAAAGCAGCATTTCTTATCGCTGTGGTGAGCTACTGATAAGCATATAGTTCAATATATTCCATGATACAAAATTTCGTTTACTGTGTACCTCTTTAAGATGCTCTATCATGTTTGGTTCTTATGCTCATGACTTTCATAAATAAAGATAACTGTTTCATCTTTTGGATTGTGACTAGAATTTGGTTCTCTAACTGCAGTTCTAACATCTGCATTTCATTTATGCAGGTTTTTCTAACCATATGTACTCTTGTTACCATATATTTTGCCCATGAAGTTCCACTTACTGCTGTAGATCAACTACCACGTTTATCAGATTCTGCTCCTCTGTTGAATGGGAATGAACAAAGTAGTCCTAGTACTGTAAAATCGGAACTTAACAGTCCAAATGGGAGCAATGACAACTATGGCTATCAAAAAGATGTGAATTTGGAAATTTCAAAATCAATAATTGAGGAAAATCACAGTGAAAGTTATTACGATGGTCCTGCAACAGTGGTAGTCAAATTGCTAACCAGTTTAAGGCATTTACCACCGGCCATGCATTCAGTGCTTCTTGTGATGGCTCTTAGCTGGGTATGTTCTACTGTTAATTAAAATCTTATTTCCGCTATTATATTTTCCTCTTAGCTTTGCATCTATGTATTGCCAATTTTCCAGTGGCTATGTGGATCATGTAGGCAGTTCTTGAATATTGCTTTTGGTGCTTGCATTTTGCATGCAGTTATCCTGGTTTCCCTTCTTCTTATTTGATACGGATTGGATGGGAAGGGAAGTGTACCATGGGGACCCAAAAGGAAGTTTGGCTGATGAACAGGTTTATGATCAGGGTGTCAGAGCAGGTGCATTTGGTTTGCTATTGAATTCTGTAAGAACTCAGATTTGATTACATTTATTAGTTTGAGTTTTTTCATATATTTTGCGGTATTCGAGTTTGATTAAATTATGAGTTGTCTCTATTATATTTTTAGACGTTAGTTATCATTTTTCTTCCCTCACGAAGTGTTTGTTTTGATTTATGTTCTGTGTTATAGGTTGTTCTTGGTATCAGTTCTTTCTTCATAGAGCCGATGTGTCAGCGCATGGGAGCAAGACTTGTCTGGGCAATAAGCAACTTTATTGTGTTTGCATGCATGACGGGAACTACTATTATCAGTTTAATATCTGTCAGTCAATACTCTGAAGGAATCGAACGCGTTATCGGAGGAAACTCAACAATAAAAAATGCTGCCTTGGCTGTTTTTGTTCTTCTTGGTTTTCCTCTTGCTGTAAATGTCAAACTTTATCTTTTCAATTTATTCTCTTTATATCACATCCTTGAAGTTAAAAGACCATTGTTTCTGTTGCAGATAACTTATAGCGTTCCCTTCTCTTTGACAGCAGAATTGACCGCTGATTCTGGTGGTGGCCAAGGTTTGGATGGAGTTCATGTAGTATTGTTTTTCTTGGTGTTTATAGACTATCTGGATTCTGACACTTGAGAGACTGATTTTTACAGGATTGGCTATTGGAGTTCTCAATCTTGCAGTTGTTATTCCCCAGGTATGGGTGACGAGCATATTATATCTACTTTTAGAAAACCAAAATTATTTTTAGGTTTGATGTTTAACCTAAGTGAGAATATTTGCTAAAACCACCCCACCTAAATAGTGGTGCAAATTTCTATTTATAAGAGAAATAAATGGATACAAAGATATTTGCCTATAATAAAAGGTCAAATATAATACCTAGCAAATATCTTATGATATCTATTGTGTAATGGAAGGCTAAATAACAAGTGCTTACGGGAGGATGGAAAGTGTGAGAATCCCACATTGGTTGGAGGAGAACGGAACACCCTTTATAAGGGTGTATAAACCTTTCTCTAGTAGACGCGTTTTAAAGCCTTTAGGGGAAGCTCGAAAGGGAAAGCCCAAAGAGAACAATATCTGCTAGCAGTGGACTTAGGTCGTTACATGAGGGCTTTTAATCAATGAGTGCTATTTCTATTTTTTTCATACATCAAGAGAACCATTCTGGATTGATACTTCAATTTTGTTCTTTTTATTCCTTACTCTTTAGTTGGTTCTTTTCTGTAGCTTCGGATTTATCATGATTCTAAGTGAACTGTTCCAAATTGTTTTTCAACGTTGATCTAGTCTTCCTCCACCTTCCTTTCATCCCCTTTTGCGTTTACAATTCATAGTTGGAAAGAACACCTAACGTGGTAACATATACATTATGTATGATTTGTTCAGATGATTGTATCACTGGGTGCTGGGCCATGGGATGCATTATTCAGTGGAGGAAACATTCCTGCATTTGCTTTGGCTTCTGTTTGTGCGCTTGCGGCTGGAGTTGTTGCGCTTCTTAGATTGCCTGATCACACCAACAGTTCTTTCAAATCCACAGGTTTTCATTTTGGTTGAAGAAGAGTGCATCAAACTTCTAAAACAAGCTAGAACATACATGCACATGCTCCCTGCCAATCAACGCTTTTACAAGGTTGGATTTCCATTGCCGTTACAGTTCCCTATGACCTTTATTTAAACTATATGCATTCAATATTCATATTCATTGATTTTTTCTGGGTATCTGTACCGTAGGTAGTGTAAATTTTCACTTACCAAGATGAGTAAAGTGGAGATATAACGATGATAAAAGTCTCGCTTGCACGTTTATGTTATTCGGCCTCGTAGAAACACAACGGTCATAATACGTTATAGTGGCTAGATTAATGAAATTAATGAAGAGTTTCTTTCCTCGTATTTATTCTCCTTCTCCATCCTAACCTTTTGCTTTCATGTTCCTTAAAATCTAGGGTACAAAAAAAAAAAAAAAAAAAAAAAAAAAAAAAAAAAAAAAAAA
>NW_019268532.1:4533168-4537024 GCF_002738365.1 Cucurbita moschata
AAAAAAAAAAAAAAAAAAAAAAAAAAAAAAAAAAAAAAAAAAAAAAAAAAAAAGAGAGACTTTGGCCATTTATGTAAGGTTCTTACTTGTAGATTGTTGTTGGTGTAGTTGAAATTGTTATGGGTATTCTTTTGATAAGCTTTATGGTACCTTTTATTTGCAAGCCCATTAATCTTGAACTACAAATAGGATCTCGGTTGAGGGAGTGCGTTAGGATGAGTAAATGGAAAGGACAAAGGCAAGGTTTGAATCGAGTACAAAAATACTTCAAAGTGGTCGATCTTCCATTTTAACAAAATTTATTCGAAGCCTTTATAGCTATCGATTTTTTTTCGTTTGGAGCCTTCATAGCTAAACAAGCTCACTATCAATCAATTCAACCATTCATCCATCAATTCACAAACCCACGTGAGTTCATTTGTAGTTTGGAAAACAAGGGAGAAATGTCGAAGCCACGAGAGGAGTCCATTAGAGCAAAAGCCACTAGTGAAGGTGCTCTTGAACTCGCTCAATAAACCACCAAGTTTCAAGCTTTTCGGTAGCTTGATGATTTCATGTAACTCTTCATTCACCTTTAAAGAGATAAGTCAGCTTAACTCTTGAATTTTAGATTCATAATATTTTAAAACATATAGATTATGTCCCAGTAATCGAAATATTATAGTTGCAAATGGAATCAGTGTCACGATTGCAGATGTAGGTGATGTATTCATTTTTCAAACTCTTAAGCAAAAGACATCTTACACGTTCCTAAACTATCTAATAGTCTCCTTTCATACAAAACTTATCCATGACATCCACTATAGTGTTATTTTCTCCTCGCATGTTGCGTGTTTCAAGACCAGAACTTGAGACCGATGATTGAACTTGCTAAGGAATTGAATAGTCTATACTACTTTCAATTGCTTTAGTGAACAGTTTGCCCTACACTCTCTCATATCTTAGTTCCTCGAGTAAAGATGTGATTTGGTTACCTCACTTCTTCATAGGTCAAACCTCATTTAGAACTATGAAAGTTATGTTTTCAAATTTGTATCAAGGATTCTAAGTCTCTGATTTTTCATGTGATAAACGTGAATTTGTCCAACATAATCGTGTTATCTTTTTCCATTAATCAAAATAAAAACTCTACCCATTTTCATTTGATTCGTAATGATATATGGGGACTCTCGATTATTCCAAGTATTTCTAGTGCTTGTTGGTTTCTCAATTAATTGATGATTATACTTGGGCCACATGACTAGTCCTTCTCAAATAAAAATTCAATGTAAATAATATTATTCATGCCTCCGACTTAATGACTTAGACACAATTTGGTATCAAAATAAAAATATATCAAATCGACAATGCGTAGTAATTATTTCAATCAAACATTATCCCCATAATTTTTTCATCTGAAGGCATTATCCATGATTTTTCATGTGGTATTACCGCAATAAAATATAGTAGTTCAGAGACAAAAATAGACACATTTTAAATACTAAATGAAGTTATTGATCGATAAATTGTTATAAAACTTTATTTATTATTTTAATTCCACAATTTATTATAGTATCAGAGTAACTTATCAATTTCTTTGGGGGGAAAGACTATAAATAAAAGACAGATTAGACTTGAAGTTAGAATTTCACTCTTGAAAGTTTAGCTATTTAGCTATTAAGTTAGACTTTCACGCATCATCTACTTTTTATGTTTATTGCATCATCTATTTTATTAATGTTATATTGAATCTGAGCCCCTTATCAAATTTAAATGGTATAAGAGCTAATCTGCTTTAGCCTATAATTCAGCCTTTGTATAAAGAGATATCAATTTATTTTATTCATGAGTTCTTCCTTCAATGGGCCATTGGGCTGTCTATCAAACAGTCAGGCGCACATGTATGTATAGTATGTGTGTGTGTGTATATATATATATATATGAACGAACCTGTATTAGAAAGACCAATGAAATCCAGATCAAACGTGGTGCATATGAAAACAGATAACACAACTACGCATAAATAACCACAGCAAAACAAAAGCCCTTTGCGGTAAAAGGACTAAATCCAACCTACAATCTCAATTTGATAGAAATCAATACACAATTTATGTACAGAAGAAGAAACCTTTGGTTACTGCCACTCTTCAAATACAAATTCTTTATCCATTTCAACAATAGGACAGCTTTTGATGTTCTTTTTTCAATCTGGAATGAAGAAATCAAACCTCACGTCGACCGAACCAGATGTCTCTCCCTTATCTTTGTATTCTATGTTCGTTATCGTTCCACTCTCGTCTTCTTCTTGATATTCTTTTTTCACCCTCCTCACAGGTACTGTCACAGAATAAATGGTTCCAAGATCAGCATCTGCTGACATGCTCAACTCAACTTTATCCTTCGATTCAATTTCTACGAAATCTGATAGAGCTCGCACTATGTTGCTAACAATCTTCCGTTTAGCCTCGTCACTAACAGCGCATCGGTCAGCAAACAGGATCATCTTTAGTCGCTGCTTGGCGATCAGTGCGTTGGAGTTTCTCTTAGATGCTGGAGTTGGAAATAAAATTCTCCAAGCCAAGTTTAAACGCTCAAAGAAGTTCATGTTTATGGCATTCATAAGGAAGGTTTCAGCTTCTTGGCTCGATGTCTTTGACGACAGTTCATAACTTCCTGAGCTTCCAGTAGTTATATGAGAAACGCCACGCCTATTACGACTATCAATTGCCATGTTGCGCCATTTTAGTGCAACTTCCTGAATGCAAGGCCCTCCCCTTGAAAAACCAGAGAATTCAACCTAGGATGAAGCACATACAATAAGCAACAGGGCATATATGCAATTGTTTCCAGAGAAAAAATCCAAATGCAGCAAAACTACCAATGAGTTAATTATTCGATTCAGTGAAAGAACGTGTCGGTCAATACATGATCTGTAAGGGTGGTCTTTCTGGTTCCAGATAGTCTACATCTATAGCAGGAAGGGAAGGAGGGGAATCCATTAGTGTAGAAATAACATAAATATTAGTGAGCTCCAAGTAACCGACTTCGTTACTGTGTCAGGATGAGGTGAGAATCAAAGGAGTATTTTGGGAAAGCGAAGACAGAAGGGTGACAGTTTTGGACTCGGGAGTTCGAGTTGGGAGAGAAGCTGAACTCATAGATTTTTCTTTAGGCTTGTCTCTCTACGATTATCCTTTTGATTCAGTGTAAACCTATCAAATATTTACATTCGAAAAATGAAAGATGCTGAAATAGAAATGATCTGTTTTCACAACTAATTGACTTGTGTGTAACTATCTCACAATCGTCAGAACAGCCAGAAATACTAAATAGCGTGCACTGTGATTTAGTCAGTCTAGTGAAAAGTAGTCCATTATCGCTGCATGCTAAGAAATAATCTGGATTATGTTACATCACATTCTTCACTCTACCCAAAATCTAATTTTTACAAGGTGGGTCTGGCAAGTTGTGCATGTTCCCAGGATTTTTTTTATAAGAACACGAGGAATATATTCAATAAAGAAGGCATAAAAGAACAGCCTAGTAGACTTATTCTAAATAAACTAAATTAATCTTCTCCGGGAAGGATAACCAGCTGCTAAACTCTCTATCAAAACATCGTCTCCTAGCTCCCAGGTTCCGTGATTGACCATCACAACTCCACAAAAATTTGAGTCACAGTCAATACTTTTCGACATTGTTGTGGGGAAGGTTAATATTCAAGTATTTCGACTGAAATTTTGTCTGCTACGGGGACAACCCTTTTTTTTAATTGTTGAGACAGCATAAAAACAGAAAAAAAAAAAAAAAAAAAAAAAAAAAAAAAAAAAAAAAAAAAAAAAAAAAAAAAAAAAAAAAAAAAAAAAAAAAAAAAAAA
>NW_019268532.1:4537071-4569188 GCF_002738365.1 Cucurbita moschata
AAAAAAAAAAAAAAAAAAAAAAAAAAAAAAAAAAAAAAAAAAAAAAAAAAAAAAAAAAAAAAAACAGGAAAAAAGAAAAAAAAAACTGCTGTAAAGAAGTCAAATCGATCCAGATATCCTCCCAAAATCGAATTTTGTTACTAGCCCCAGGTTTAAACTTGACAAAACAGAAGAAAGGGTCGTTTCTATGCGAACCAGGTCGTTTTTGGCTATATCTGCAAGATTTCTTACCAAAAACATGCAAGGAGGTTTCATCTATCCCAAGACATACTCTAGTAGACTACATTTTATGTTATAAAGTTCTCAAGGAGGTTAATCTTTGAGAATCCTATTGTTGTGGGCTACGAGAGACTCATTCTGCAATGATATAGAACCATTGGAATCAAGGCCTTTGTGTCAATTAGGTCATTAAGTCTAATCCATGCGCGCTACAAGGGATTGTCGGGTAAAATGAAGCAAAAAAAAAAAAAAAAAAATGCTACAAATTCACATAGAACCCTAGAATTCTCGAATACAGTTCACTAATCTGAAAAATAATTGTAGTAAAGCAAAAAATCCAAACTGCAGAGATAGCGTTAACACAACCTCCAATTCATAAATGCCGCATGAGCAAAACAAACAATTTACACCGAAACTCAGAATTCATATCTTCCAGGCACCAAATTCCACATTTACACAAAATTTCCAACGCTTAGGCAACCGAAGGAACAAATAACAGAAGAATTGGAAGAAAATATAGAGAGATGAAAAGAGGAGAAGTTAGGGACCTTTGAAGAGCGAAAAGAAGTCCGAAGAGGGTGCGGATGGTGAGAGCAGAGTGTTGCGGAGACTCTGAGATCTCCAGAAACCGCCATTAGCGTTAAGAGCTGTGCAATGCTCCGTCGAGTGCTGTGTGTTCGTTCGTTCCCCCTCGGCCTTCTGCTGGGCGCCGTTGTCTTGGAGCGCACAGAAACCTCTCTCAAGAGCTTCTGTGCAGGGTAAGGAGCACCGGTATTGATTTTAACGTATCAAACGCTGTCGTTTTCACCTCTCTTATTTACCTATTTTATTCCATTATTTTTCTAAAATATTATTTTTCGTATATGTGCATCTAGAGATATCCATGGGCTGAGACAAGGTACTAATCCCGGTCCCCATCTCCGTCCCCGACCCCGTCTCCCCTTCTATTTTAATTTCTATCTACGAAATTTTTCTTTTATTTTTGTCGGGATCGAACATGTATTAAACACAAAATTCAAAAATATATTAGACATACTGTTAAAAGTTTACCAAATATACATAAATCAAAAAGCTTAGAAACTTAGAAAATATGTTTTTTTTCTCTGGAGATTTGCATGTCTAAGAATTTACTCTTTACGAGACATTGAATGATAGATTGTGTTGATGATGCATAAAAACAAACTTTGGAGTTATGAATAGCACTAGATATGTTTGAACGGTACGTCATGTTCTCTAGATCAATCTTGTTCAGTAGAACTGAACGAGATGATTCATGTATGAGGAACTTATGAACTGGGCCCCTTATTTAAAGTAGAATTTAGGTGTGGCGCCTATTCGTTGTTTGGTAGTAGAGTATGATGGAATGAGTTAATCGTTGAAACACCAAATTTCGAAGGAACTAGATATCACACTGTGTAAAAGAAAACCTAAGCATGAAAAGAGATTTATAATCATATCTTTATTACGCCTTGTGTTCAGACTTATAGACTCGTCTTGATCAGACTTATAGACTCATCTTGATCGACGAAGGGACACACAAGGTTGTCTAGAGATTGGAGTCGCTTCTCCTTCCTTGTTGGTGCCTCGTAGAAACTAAGGGGTAGCTAGCTAACCTTAATAGAGCTCAATTGGTGGGAGGGTTACACATACACCTAAGATTTGACTTAGATGGGTTCCAATAGGGTAGTGCCTGGAGAGTAGAACTCGATGAGATTTGATTGTGCCTTTACGGGCAAAGTGGGCTAATATACCTGAACTAGTGGAACAAGTTACTAACTATTAGGTGAATTGTTAGTAGACTTAGTAGAGTAAGTTACTGACTTATAGAGCAACTACAGTAGAATTAGTAGTAGTTGCCAAATTGTGGACCAAATTTTGTGGCTGTGAATTTAATTAGGAAGATTGTCCATGATTATTAACTGAGAAGTATGTTTTTTTGGAATAAGACTGGCCCCACAAGGTGTCTTTTTGGGACAAAGAACCTTGCAGCCAACCGCTCATCTCGCTGTTTTCTCAGTTTGATTAGCTTTGGGAGAACCACCCGATATGCATTCTTTGCTAGAGGTTTTACCCTAGTAGAAGTTCAATCTCGTGGTCGATGTCCTTACGAAGGGGTAATGTCTTTGGAAGCTTTTTTTGGCATGATGTTAGCATAATTATACAAGACATCTCCGACTTTATTTAGGGCAGGTTCAACGGTGGTTACTTCTTTCACCTTCCACATAGCCATAAATGTGGGCTCTTCTCGGGTGAGCCCTCTCTTCAATTGTAATGTTGAGATCATTCTTATATTGTCAAGTTGTTTGATTCTTGCTCGAATTACAGTAGGATTGCAATCAATGATCATGATATATTTCGCCAATGACATTAGGGTGACTTTTGTGCAAGGAGGAAATCCATTCCCAGTACCACGTCAAAGTCGTCCATGCGCACTATAACCATATCCATTTTTCATTACCAAGCCCCTAATTCTAGGGAGATTCTCTTAGAGATCCAACGACATGTAAGGCCTCTAAATTAACCGCTTTCATAGAAGTCATTTTCTATCTTTTGTTCTCATTGGTGAACTTCATGTTTAGAGATGAAGTTGTGAGTTGCACCGGAATCTACTAGGATACTCTTACTCAACTGAGAATAGATTATAACATTAACAAACATCAACTCATTCTTGTAGTGTCGGGATCTTCTTCTTATCTCCTAGTAGTTCGATTTTAGGGTCGTTGCTGTAAGAACCTTAAATTTTACCTATTTAATCTAAGGTATTACTGTACCTTGAAATGTGGAATTTACATTAAATGGGCTCTTATCATAAATGCGACTTACGCTGGCCTTTTGTTACCTTGTGAAAAACGAATACAAGGGAAAGAAAAAAAAAAGAACAACATTGAAACAATTGTCTTATACTACTCAATGATTTATTATGCGATTACAATTCAACCTATTCTAACCTATACTAATGATGCAAACGGGAATTCAACCTAAACTAACTTATACTTTGAATGCAAACAAAATTCAACCTATACTAACCTATACTACGAAATGGAAAATAACTATCCTATGCATGTGCCACGGTCTCGGGGTGTGCGATGCCGCCGTCGATCTCACATGGGAGCCTTGCCTTTATCTGAAAAATATAGTAGCACGAGGCTTGAGTATTTCTAGAATACCTAGTAAGTGACCCTATCGGGGTTATGCAACAATCACATGTAATGAGATGATGGGACCTATCTTTCAATCTGTCTTCCTACGGTGCTGTTCTAACGGGTAATTTGGACGTGTACCATATACTTTACACACCGCCCATACGTGCGAGTATGGGCTCACCAGCCATTTCGCACAGCGCTGGGCCACTTTCCTTGTCGGGCGAGCATACTCTGGGAGCTCCTTAGGTCGGACACCCGTTAGAACTAGTAACTGTCACGGCAGCGCTATGCAAAACATAACGATTGTTGTCTTGTCATTGGATGTACGTGTCCGAACCCTCGTGATGGAACAGGGGTATCCTCCAAATGCATGAACACACATAATGGATGAGGTCCCCAATATTTCTACTTTTATCATTAATGAATATAATCCCACTATCATCTTTCATGCTTACCATGTCATTTCTCATTTTTCAGTCTATGTATCATACATAATCCTAATAATGTTACATTTCATTTCATTTATCGTGATATCATGTCATTCATAACATATTGTATACATACAAATATTTCGTACAATCATGCCATAATCATTTAGGAACATCCTAAACGTCATAAGCACTATATATCACATCATACTAAACAGCATACATTCACGTTCACAAGATTACGTACTTAAGCATAATAGTCTAGCACACAATTTAATGACACGTGCGAATCCACGGGCACGTGCCAACATACAACAAACAATGCGTAACCTACGACGGGTGAGCTACTTACTTGGTAGGCCTTAGCCGAAGTACTCCCTAAAATATAAACGTAAGCTTCTAGCTCCTCGTATACGTCCTATGCTTCCGTTGGTGGTTGGTTCCTATTGGATCATTCAACACCTTCGTTAGTATTTCATAAACATAATTAATTTCCAACTTGAATTTGTGAAATACGACCTCAAAATGATCTATTTTACCTTAAACGGGGTCGAAACTAAGTCCGGGAGGGTCGGAACGATGACAAACAGGTTGAAAACAGGTTTTTCGAGCCGAATAAGCCGCCGGAGTCGAGAAGCCACCGCCGGAGCTGAGGGGTGTCACGCTGTAGACGTGCCAAGTGGCACAACTAGAGGTCGAGGCACGGGTTTTCGGTTGCAGTCGCAGGTCTGGGTTGATCGGGAGTGATGGATCGGGTCTGAACTGAGAGGAAACGTCTGCAGGTGGGCTGGGCTGTGAGCGTCGGGTATTGGATTGGGCTTGCGGGTCTCGGGTCGCGGCTGATGGGTTAGGCCATAATTGGGCTTTCTGGTTTGGGCTGAGGCGACTGGGCCGCTGGGGTGTCGTCGGTCGAGGTTTGGACTGAAGTGGGTTGGACTCTGTTCGGGTCGCGGGAGTCCGGCCCTCGGGTCGAACTTCGTCTTCTTCGCCCGGTTACACAAAATTTTCCGGCGATCTCTCTCTCTCTCCTCGGTAACATCGTTCCGACGTCCTTTTTCCCTAATTTTTCCTCCGTTTCCGAGTCTCCTTCTCCCCCTAATTTCGTTTTTTGTATTTGTTTGGTTCATAAAGGCCTAACATTCCCGGATCTGAGAGGGTTCGGAAATCCAACGTTCTGTCTCCTTTACCCGACGGTCAACGTGTAGGAATCGTCTAAATCTACCCCTGGTGTGTGTAAAAGTCTCTGGGATTATTTTCGTTGCGTAAATCGGAGGTTTCAACGTCGATTTCGTAGGGTTTGAATTTGCCGGAGCTTCGTCGGATTTTCTTACCGTCTTTCTCGTTTTCTCACTATTTTTCTTCTCTATAGATGTCTTGGAGGTGGCTGAAGGTCGGGTTTGGTTTCTGTGATGACCCCGGCGTCGGGCACTCTTTGTGGGTCGTGTGCGAACGAAAACTCCGATTTTCGGTCCTATCGACAACCATTTTTTTTTTTTTTTCTTCTAATCCGTTACAGTTGCCCCCCTTATAGTACAACTTGAAGGGCACTAAGTGCAGCTTGACGAGGGCATTGAGGGATTTTGTGGCGGCCTTTACAAAGAGACATTGTATGAGCATTGGCTGTTGGTTTATGTGGAGGGTAAGGTCCTTTATACGAGTCAATATACGTATTTTGAGGTGGCCTATCCATTCCCATGGTTTGGTCTCTCAGCCCCTTCCCTTCCCCCCTTCCCCTTCGTATGCTCGAGCCTTTGTTCCTTTGACCTATAGACTTAAAAGGTCTATTCTCGGTCCATGGTTGCAATTCCTCGACAAAACATAATGCTTTATATTTCTCCATCATGTCCCAAATATCCGGAATCAACTCAAAGAGTTGCTTGACATAGTCCTTTATTCTTCCGGTGTGTCTCAGTTCCCACAGTTTTCATCTTGCTATGAATTTGACATTTTTGGGAAAGAATTAAGTCTTCGACCATTTCTTGAGGTTTTCCATGAGTTGATGGTGCACGACCCACTTTGATTATCATTCACCTTCGAACATCACCAGAATTTTGCATCGTCCACAAGATGCATTGTGGCGAGTATAACTTTTAGGACCTAAAAAAAAGTTCCTATGGTTTTGACATATTGTTCTACATCAAATATAAAGTTTTTGAATTTTTTGGCATCTCGGTTCTCTTTAAAGGCATCTCGGTTCCCTGGAGTGTGATTTTCTACGACCCTCATGGTCAAACTCACTCGAGTGTTTATGTCGATCATCTCTCCCTTGATGGTATCAATTGTTGTTATGAAGTCTTCAGCCAATTTGTTGAACAACTTCACCATGGTCTTCTGCAAATCGTCTAGCTCTTCAACATGATCCTCAATGTGTGCAACAGAGTTATTGGGGCTACCTTCACATTTTGAGCTACTAATTCAGGTAACTTTTTATTCTAGGGAATGACCCTAAATATCAATTTTTTGATCGACAACCCATCTAGTCGAGCATTGATAGCACCTATACTTCTGATTTTTCTATCTAGTTTCACTAGTCGATTTCTATGAAACGTACCGTGTCAGGCATCTCTTTCAAGAACATCATTTCTTCTTCCATCAAGGTAAGTCAATCGGCTTGTGATTTAGGTGTCGACTTTATCATTGACATTGTTTCGGTCTCGATGGGTCAAAAAGCTAACAAACCTTTCATACCACTTGTCACAATCACACTTTCTTGGCAGTGGACTAGCAATCTTGCAACATTTGTTCTAACCTAGCGAACAAGTTAGCTATATAAAAATCAGACTTCGTGGACAATTCTAATGTATGATCGAGCCTCGAGCCACAATTTGAAAGAAAATATTTTAGAAAACATGGGCGAGAAAAATCATTGAAAATAAGTTGAAAGTAAACATCGTGAAATCAATTGCAGGAGTAGACATGAATTCGTTGAACGATCATACAATATAAACTGAAAGAAGAAAGTAATACAACATGAAAGCAAGTAAAGGAGGCCTGAAATGCTACATGCATGCGACCATGGGAAGTACGCCCTATACAAGCACGACTGTGATATTTGGAGAAGAAGAGAACCCGAGAGAGAGAATTTGGACATTTTTTCTATATCAATAATTTAAAAATTACATTTTTGCCCTTTCGCATTTCTTTTGAACATTGGGGGGACAAATGTATTAGATGTATTTTATATATTTTTGAAATAACCTAATTGCATAAGAAAAAAAAAACATTTTTATATAATTTAATCTATAGTTTTTTTTTTAATTTTTATTATTTCAATTAAAACTTTATTATATAAATTAAATATGACTTACCAAAAATTCTATATCTAATAAAAATCCAAATTTTTTTAACTATTTTAAAAGTTTTAAGAATATTAATGAAAATTTTAAAAGTATAGATTTTTGTTCGAGAGAATATAGGAAGTTGGGATATTTTTACTAATTTAACCTTCACAAAGGTCATAATTACCCTAAAAAGTTACCAAACTTATTTATTTATGTTTTCGTGGAAAAAAAAAAAAAAATCTAATTTATTGATTTATTTATTTTAGTTTATAATCGTAAAATGAATAAGACATGTGTATGAGTTCACGAACTTCTAATCTTCCCAGTCAATCAGATTGGTACTAGGGTTTCTTATTCAACCTTCGAACCTTATCGACGGGCTTCAATTTGTGGGGTTCGATTTTCGAATCTCTCGGGTAAGCAACAATTCATCTTCAATCTCTTCTTCTTCTTCTTCGTTTCGTAATGTGGATGCCACTTTTCAATTTTTCATATCATGTGCATGGACCTGTTAATTGTGGTCGATGATGATGGCTTAATCCTTGCTTCTACGAGAATTTCTAGTTTATAGTTGCATGGGGGTTTTTTGCGCAGGGTTCTTCTGTAATCGCTAAACGTGACAGAATATGTACTCGTCTAGAGGCAGTGGTAACTACGGACAGCAGTCCTCATCATATGCTGCGCAGACTGGATATGGCCAAAATGTATGCTCTCCATTTTTTTTATTCGATTTCTGCATGTCTTTCGAACCTTGAATCATTGTCTTGTCATTTTATTTGGCATACAATTATCGATTTTTTTTTTTTTATGTTTTGATACGCGGTCCATTTTATATTCAATTTCTGCGTGCCTTTCGAACCTAAACCATTCGTCGATTTTTGATGTTGTGATACGCTCTTCGCATTTGTTTTGGTATCCAGTCGTCGTCGTTAGAATTTTATTCAAGACGTATGATATATGGTATATCTAATTCTCTCTTGCGCTGAAAACCTTACTCATTATTTTGATATTCTATTTACTTCTTTAAAAATCTAGTATTGATGAATATCGTTTGGGTTTTTTTGTTCCTTTTATTTCAACAATCAATAGTTTTATGGCTGTTTCAAGGGATCTTTATGAGTAAGGCAGTATAAAATTAGGGAAATGATTATTCCTCCTTTTTGTGGGTTCATAAAATTTAGTGACTACTTTTACCCTTGTTCTCTTACTATGATCGCTTTCTGGTGCTTTTGTAGTTGGGAAGTGTCTACCCGGGGAATTCTGTTGGGGGACCCGACTCTCAACAACACTCCATGGCATCTAGGCACTCCTCAATGTTGGGAGCATCACAGGAAGCTGATACTGCTGCATACAGGCCACATTCATCGAGCACCACTCATTATGGAGGACAGTATGGTTCTGTGTATAGCTCAGGTGCATTGAGTGGCAAACCACAGGTTAGGTTTTCGCCCATTTAATTGTACTTTCCTTTGGACTATTATGTTATTTTGCATCACATCTTTTGTGCCAGAGTTTCTTAGCCTAAATTCATTAGGATATGGGGGAGTGGGTTTCCTATTGTGAAAGGGTTGACAATCATCGTGGTATTTGTTCGAACGTTCTGTTCATGTTATGGTGGAGATTTAATGCCAATTTCCGTGAGCTTGCACGCTTTTCCAGTTTTTCTTTCTTGTGAAACTTATAGAGTAGTATATTAAGATTTAATCGATTTGATTTCAAATAGCCTTACCTTTTTTATAAAGGCTGGTTGCAAATTGGTATCCGGTAAAAGATTTGATTATCTCATGATTACCTTAGTTAAAAGATAGTTTTTGACTAACTTAATAATGTGGCAACCTCCACAATCATAGCATAGGGTAAAAATAGGCGACTACCAAGAATATGGTTGCAACTCATCAAATATGCATTCTACATTCATTTGCATTTTTTTTCAAAACAAGAAACAAAACTCATTAATCAATGAAAAGATAAAAGTAGTACAAAAATTCAAAGACTTCAATAGTGTAGGCTGGAGATCAACGAGAAAAGGGAAAACTAAAGATCGCCCCTATAAACAGAAAAAGCCCCCCAATTATTAAAATATCAATAAGAGAATAACCAACAAACACTTTAGATGAGGTTTCCTAACGAGAAACTTTGTTCTTGATGAGTTCAAAACAATCTTCCCCATTAAGGATCTAATCTAAATTTCTTATTAGTTACTAACTAAATAGTAGGTTGAACCTTTGAAGATAAGTTGTCTTTTTATTTTTTTTATTTTTAAATTTATGTATTATTTATTATTTTTACAAAAATGTACAGCTTACCGCTGCTTGATGGGCTTTTAGTTACATGAAGTTCTTTTATAATTACAACCTTACTTCGTCAACCGTTGGAAAACTTTCTTGTAGAAGTATCTTTTTGTTGGGAGGGGGTTCTCTCTACCCTGACCCCCCTAGTTGTTCCATCTTTTGTTTTAATGCAATCTTGTTTCTTATAATAAATGATATATATGTTATGTTGAATCTAAACTATTATTAATTTATTTATGAACAAGTTGTATGTTATAGATTTTGTATAATTATTATTTTACTACATCTCATAATTTATAATATATCATAATATACATCTTTTAATTTAACAAAAATTAAATGGTTTTATTGCATGAAATACTATAGTTATCCAAGTTTTTTTTTAAATATCTTTTTAAATGTAATTTTGCATTTTAAAATTTTCAAATTAAGTCTGGATAGACCGAAACATAAAAATGTTGTTTCCATAATTTCCACCACTTTCGATCGCAAAATTCAAAAACAATTTTTAGAAACAAATCTTCCAAACACATGTTGGCTGAATTTATTGGATTCAATGAATCTGACAACATAAAACAAAATTCAGATTGTTTACCAGATAGACCCTAAATATTTCACTTGGATTCCTAGCAAAAGAATCTCTCATTAAATTGATGGAAAAAAGTATGCCAACAATAATCTGAAAACATAAAACAAATTCAGATTGTATATCAAATAGACCTTAAATATTTGAGTTGGAATCCTAACAAAAAATCTAACTCATTAAATTGATGTAAAGAAGCATTCCGACAATATATGAATATGAACAGTAAAATGAAATATGATTATGATATTCTGAATTCAAAATACTCATTGAAAATCCATTAATTTACCCTTTTTTGAAACAAATTTGTCCTCAAATTAAGTATCAAGAGTATTCCTTGCTAGTCTCAAGGACAACGGATCCTACAATATTTGATTGTTTGAAACTTAGGATATTACGACTAGGTAAGTGACCATCATAGTTTAATCTCATTCCTTTTAAAGCTCAGTTATTTTTCCTAGCTCCAATGACCACCCGGCCAATCTGTCTGTGGTTTACATTTATTCGAATTTGGAACACTAAATGTACTTGATATGTTGAGAATTTTTGGTAGCTTGATCATGTAAACATTGGGCCCAATTGTTTCAACAACTTCCTTGTTTATTTGAACAATCTGGTCACCAAGGATCTTGGCTTCCACATAGAGGTCAAATTACTTTCCATTTCTTTGAAAACATGAAATTGGCTTTTCATTTATTAGTGGAAAGTAGAAAGTTACACCCTTACGTTCATAATCCAGAGAGACCAAAAGATACATACAAGACAAGCCGTATGTATATAGTTTTTTCTGTCCTTTTTTTATTAAAATTTAAAAGCACTAGAATATGAATTAGTTACAAAAGGAATAAATTATCGATAAAGGACCGCATATACAATAATAGAATACTAAAAAGGAAAACAACCTTGTGGTAGGGTAGAGGAAACCCCCCACACCCCAAGAAGACAATTGCACGAGAGCACTATCTGGGTTAATGCAAGAACAGGTTTAATTTCCTAATAAAGATTTTTGTAAGATGCTTTAACATGTTGTCATGTAAGACCACATCAACTTTTAATATCAAGGTTAAAAACAATGTCCCAAAGATTAGGGAAATAGACAAAGAATACAAAAAATATTGAAATCATTAAGTAAAAATTTGGGAAAAACAATTAGAAAGATTGCTAATTATATCCATATATCACTTGTTTCATTATTGTAGTTTGCTTTTGTTTTTGTGTTACTTCATGAGCTTGACTTGATTTCTGTGTCACTGAAGGCGTGGCAAACTGGCTTATTTGGGTTGTGTATCTCTTACTAGAAGCGTGAATATCGGTTTAATGCATTACCCTTTTTGGATGATTTGGTTATAACACTGTAAATGGAACATTTTAACATGAGCTTTTAGGTCATTAAACTTTTTTTTTTCGGGTAGTTAATTTGTTGCATCTATGAGTTGTGAAATAGTGTTTTCTTTACATTTATAATTATGTTTGAAAATTGTAATTACAAATTACATTTTCCATTAGAGTGTTCCTTGTCATCTTAACTTTATCTCCCACTTCCACTAATATCACCAGTTCTGTATTCAGACCAAAAATTAGTTGGAATGCGGCCTTGTGGTCCATCCTTACGTCTTGTCAGTTGAAAGTTATGGTAAATGAATATTTGAGATTTCATTATTATCCAACAGTTATACTAAATTGTTGTCCTATTTTGCTAAATATAGGGCCCTCCACTGAGTGCCAAAGGGAATGGTATTCCATCTGCTCTGGAAGGTCGGGGAAGCTATGCCTCAGCCATTCCTGATTCCCCCAAGTATCTGTCAAGTGACTATATATCATCTTCAAACCATGGCTATGGTCATAGAACTGGTCAGTTGTTCACTGAAAAGGTCACTGAATATCCTACTCTGGAAAGGCGGCAATATAGTGAGCATCAGAGTGCTTATTTAGGGAGGGATTTGAAAACTGATGCAGCTGGACGATTTTCTGAATCTGTTGGTTTTGGGCATCAACGTCATGTATGGTTTCTGTAGGAATATTTTTGGTCTTTTTTTCTTCTAGTAGTATTCCTTTTTAGAAAATAATGAGATTTGCAGTTCTGTTTATGTGTGTTCTCTTGATGGTAATCCCTCTATTGTGTTCCAACAGGCCGACTCGTATGACCGTGTTGATCAGATGTCCCTGCTTCGTCAAGAGCAGTTACTAAAATCTCAATCTCTGCAATCAGATGCCCTTGATGGGAGCTCAAGGTATAGTATTTTGGTCAGGATATTTGTATGTTGCATTAAGTCAAGGTTGGTTTGTTTTTCTACGGAAATCTGGAAGTTTGTGATTATCTGACTTTTCCAGTGGTCAAACCATATAACAACTATTGTCTTCAGGTTTTTCTTTCTGCTTTTATTGGTATTAGTCTATAGAACGAATAAAATGATTGTCTGTTTCTAATGACGCTAAGTAGCGGGACATTTCTGGCAGACAAAATGATTATCTTTCAGCAAAAGCTGCTGCTAGTCTTCATTCCACTCAAGAGTTTCTCTCTTACGGAGTAAGAGTAGATGCTGATCCTCGCAACGTGTCGGTGCTCAATTCTTCTTATAGTGGTCAACATTCGACGTCAATTTTAGGGGCTGCTCCACGGAGAAATGTGGATGAACTTATCTACTCCCAAAGTTCATCAAATCCAGGTTATGGAGTGAGCTTGCCACCAGGTAGAGACTATGCTGCAGGGAAAGGGCTTCATGGAACTTCTCTCGAGTCAGATTATTCAGGTAGTATGTTGACTCATAGTAGCCATCCAAGGATTGATGAACACAAAGATGATAGAGCTGGTTATCTTCGGGAATTTGAGCTTAGAGAGGAGGAGCGTCGGAGGGACCGTTTTCGCATGAGAGAGAAAGAAAAAGAAAGGGAGAAGGCACGAGAAAAAGAACGCGAGCGAGAACGAGAACGAGAAAGAGAACGGGAACGAGAACGGCGAGAACGTGAACGAGAAAGAGAGAGAGAACGAGAAAGAGAGCGGGAAAGAGAACGGGAAAGAGAGCGCATCTTGGAGAGACAGAAAGAAAGAGACAGAGAATTCAAACGTGGGCTCGAAGCTAGGCGTATAAGCACTCCACCAAGACTTTCTAAAGACAGGCGTGGTTCCTCTTTGGCAAAGGAGGGAAGATCGTTACACCGAGATTCTCCACATTATGAAGCCTTGCATAGGTGGATCTTGATGTTTTTTTTTTGACCCTCCTGTAGTTCCGCATGCAGAATCTTTTGTTGGTCCGTTATAACTAACTCGGTGTTCTTTAATGCTGAAGGCATCACTCACCCGTTAAAGAAAAAAGGAGAGAATATGTCTGCAAGGTAAAAAGATCTGGAGCTCAGTCATTCAATGATTTTGACGAGATACATCCCATTAAATATCTGGCTCCTTTTTGTTCTAGTTTAGGGACTGGATTTTATAGGAATTAAATCGCTTGCTCCAGATTTTTTCTATCTTATTCTCTCCATTGCTTCTTGGCTCTGGAATTAGTGTTGAATCCTGAAATTATCTATACCCTGGTTCTTCTCTCCCTTTTTTATATCGTTGCATCTGATTCAGAGTATCTTCACCTCCCAGAGTTTGCTTTTTCCTCATTGGTTTTCTTCTTTGTTATTCGTTGGTTCAACGTGGATTCCATTTATTCATTACCTTCCTTGGCAAGAACGAGGTTTTTTTAGTCATAAGGCCTAGTTTCTTCTCCTTCCTTCTCTATATCCTTACACCTAATATGAGTTTCTTCATGTTCCAAAAGTTCCTCTTGCATTCACTTTATTGTTCAGTCCTCCATTTGCTCCACCGGGATTCCATTTGTTCATTGCCTTGTCTTTCCCACTCTTCTGGAACAAATTGCTCTGGTACTTTTTTTTCTCACAATTGTGATATTTCCATGAAGTGATTTCATGTTCTTCATTTGTTCCACTTAGATTCTGTTCGCTCATTGCCTTTCTCGATTTCCCATAATTCTGGAACAAGCTGCTTATAACATATAGTTCGTTTTGCAATTGTGATATAATCATGCATTGTTTCTGGGAGCAGCGTGGCCAATCTTCTGAGCTCCTAGATTATAGTTGGGAGTTGATTTTTATCTAAGTTATACTCTTATCTAAAAAAGATATGGAATATATTTTCTTTAATTTGACAACAGATCATCGTTAATATTTCTTGTATGTATAATAGTTGAGTAAGAATAGGTTAGGGTTGTGACAATGTCGTGAAAGATTTTTTTTTTTCTTTTTCTTTTTTGTGTGTGTGTGTGTGTGTGTTGCAACCAATGATTTTCTGATTTGATGCCTTCCTCCCTTTGTGGGTATCGATTGTCCTCACTTGCAGGTGTGCCCGCACAGTTTAGTTGACATACAACGGGATTATTTGTCATTGGAAAAGCGATATCCTCGACTCTTTGTATCCCCAGAGTTTACAAAGGTGCATACATCATGTTATATGCGTTCTAGAAGATTTTATCAATTGATTGATGATGGTAGAGGACTTGATGTTTTCAATTATTCTAGGTTATTGTGAATTGGCCAAAGGAGAAACTTGACCTTTCCATCCATACTCCTGTCAGGTAATTCATCTTTCTCTCATGTATTTGAAACTTCTCTTGTAGCTTCTTTGGAGGTGCATTGTAAAAGAGTTTATTTACATTTTTTGTTTCCCTCTCTTTTCATTGTCACAGTTGAGGGTTCGAGATTATATTATATTGCCATTTGGGTTGAACAGTTTATTTCTGCCCATTTTGGGTGTATTTGTGTTCATGCTTGTTCTGCGTCAAAGATGAGCTTTGGTTTTATTTTACTCTTAATGTGTGTTCTGCCACTTCTATGCAGCATATGGGTTTTATGAAAAAAAAAAAAAACCATAGGCAAAGTTTTTTTCAGTTCATTGAGGAAGAGGTTGTATGATAAAAGCAGAAATTCAACCATTCTGTATTTTCCATTGCTACATAATAACCTAAACTTCTTTTGATAAGAAACAATCTGTATCTTGAGCGTCTGTTTCCTCGAGGCATGCTTATTAATTGTGGATCTTATGATTGTGTGTTTTCAAATTGGTTGTTGCTCTAAAAGTGTATCGGTAAAGAAAAATGGCCATCTAATACTTCTTGTTGCTACAGTTTTGAGCATGACTTTATTGATGAAGGGATCGTATTTGGCTCAAAAGAGCTTTCCAATGAGCTTAAGGCTGGAGAACTTGAGAAATCAGATCATGTGAATATAGTATGGAATGTGAAGGTAGGTTGCTTGCAACATGCATCTGATGTTTACTTCAATCACTCTGTTTTTCATAAAATATTCCTTTCTGCTCTTATGGGTGTTTTGGTTCTTTGAGCTGGTTTTCTGTGTGCCCTTTTTGTATTCTCTTATTTGTTTTCAATGAAAGCATGTTTTCTCGTTTAAAAAAAAAAAAAAAAAACCCTTCCTTTTCGTGTGCATCTGCAAACTTCGTTGTGCTCTTATTTTCAGAGTGTTTTTCAGGAAGTTCAATCTGCCGGTCAATTAATGCCTTTTGAACGATCTGATTCTTCCTGAATTGTCTCCTTGAAATTTTTGGGGTTCTTACTATTACTATTGATAGAATGCAAATTTATATCCCTGAAATATGTATAATGAAGATATCCTAAGGGTAGGAATGTTTTCATGAGAGATATGCTTGCTGCTGTTCTGTTATACTGGATGGAGGAGGAATGGTGTTTTATGGTCTGGATTTTGATAACCCTGCTTAGATAATTGAAGATTTGACTACTTAGTTGTTTGTCACCTAAATTATGGATGCAGAATGAGGATGTTGAAGTGGAGGCTAACAGATCATTGTAGATACATGCGTAAAATTCACAAAAAATGATTGGTCATTGTACATCAACTACTTTATAGTTGGAGGAAAATAAACTCTTGTCAATCTGTACATATTTTTATCGCATAGCGATGCATCATTTTATTTTTCATCTCTTTCATTTTGAACCAAAAATCAAGAAAACAAATTCAGTACCCTGCTGCTCATGTATTTATCTTGTCTCCTGGTTCAGATTATTTTGATGAGTGGTATCAGTAAAAATGCTCTTGAGGAGTTGTCATCTGAGAGAAGTTCAGACGACCGTGTAGCCCACTTTTGCAATATCCTTAGGTTTGCAATTCTTAAGAAAGGCCGGAGTTTCATGGCAATTGGTGGTCCATGGCAATCATCTGATGGTGGTGATCCTTCAGTTGATGATGGTGCTTTAGTTCAAACAGCCCTTAGGTTCGTGTTATGTGCTACTTGTGTTTGTATGCAAGAAAGAGCTTTGCTTTGTCTTATTTGTGAACGTATTTTATCCAGGTATGCGAAGGATGTTACACAACTAGACTTGCAAAACTGCCACCACTGGAATCGTTTCTTAGAGGTTCATTTTTAAATACTGTTAAGCTTGACTGTCTGTTACCTGTATATTGCGTATCTAACTTGGTTTATTTTTTAATTATTTAAAGAGCTGACACTTGAGGGTATTTGTCTCATCAGATACACTATGATAGATATGGAAAGGATGGGGTATTGAGCCATAAAGAAGTCTCTGTATTATTTGTTCCAGATTTATCTGATTGTCTCCCTTCATTAAATGTGTGGAAGGAACAATGGCTTGCGCATAAAAAGGCTGTTGTTGAGAGAGAGCGCCAGATTGCACTGAAAAAGGAGGTTTGTGCTTTTATTGTTCTAAGTAGAGTTTTCATCAACATTAAGACATTATTATTTTTCTGATTTCTATTTGAAGAAATTGTGGCTGGTACCTGTTAATGAAAAACACATTTTTAAATGCTTCCTTGTGTGTGCAATGCAACTTTGACTGGATCATATACTGGCGTATGGGGTGGTTGAGGTGAAGTTAAGATAATTGGTGGACTTTTGATTCACTTGATGTTTATGTTCCAAATTTCTATGTGTCTAATATAAGGATGCAGTGTACTGAACGAAATTTCAAAAGATGAGGGTGATATTCCAGCTGTTATGACATAATTGAGATGAACTTTTGATAGGGTGAAGAGATTGCCAAGCACACATCAATGTTATGAATCTCCTGTATTTATATATAATTTACTGAAATTTGTATGCACAATTTACCATCCTTGTCATTGAAGATTCTTTAATTCCTTTTGAGCCGTGTTGTCCAAAAATTCCTTTATATATTTGGTATTTTTGGTATTGTGTGCCTTTTCAAATAAAAGTTATTTATTCTGCATAATGTTCTCTCAAGTTCATACTGCATCGCTCTTAGATTTCTCCTATATATTTCTGCACTAAGATTATGTTAATTTCTCAGATATCCAAGGAGACAAAGGAAGGCATGGAAGGTAATTTCTGTTGCACCATCTACTTGAAATACACTATTGACTTTATATTTTACTACTAAATTGTTAACATCCCCTTGCTCTTTATACTCTCAGTCAAAGAAACAGAATCAACAAAAGATACTAAAAGTGTCAGCAAGTCTGAAAAAAAGGAAAAGAGTGACAAAGATGACAAAGGGAATACGTCTGAGGGAAGGGGTAATGGAAGTAGCACAAAACTTGAAAGCAAGGATGAGGATGAAAGAGGCAAGGAAGCTCAGAATGTTGAGAAACCAGATCAAGAAGAAGTTGATGGTGGTACTCAGAAAAGTGGCACTGTGAAATCTGGAAAAAAGAAGATTGTCAAGAAGATAGTTAAACAAAAGGCCAAAGCGGTTGGTGATGCAGCCAACAAGAAAAATGACAAACTGGATGAAAAGGTTGATGGAGAGAAGAATTCTGACATTCCTCCGGATCCACCTTCAAATGATTCTGCTGGTGTTAAGACATTTGCAAGGAAAAAAGTAATTAGACGTGTGGCAAAAAGTGATCAGAATGAAAAAAATAAAGATGTACTTCCAAAAGAAGAGAATGAAATGGATTGCTCTGTGGATAAGTCTAAGGACAATTCAGATGTCAATGCAACAGCTACCCAAGATACTGTTGTGAAAACAACTGTGAAAAAGAAAGTAATTAAGAGGGTACCTAAAAAAAAGGTTCCTGCAGTGGTTTCTAGCGAGGAAGCTTCGAGAAAAGGTGATGGGCATGAGAAGAAGGTTACAGCAGATGAAACACTCAATGTGGAGAATCCCACTACAGATGATAAACAAGAAAAAAATATTCCTAAATCAAAGTCGACATCTTCTCCTACTACATTGAAACTGCATGATTCTGTAAATTTGAAGAAGACTGAGAAAGAGGAAATGATGAATGAAAATGAAGCTGGCAAGGAATTCAGTCCTACAACCATTTCGATTGACAAACAAAAAGCTGGTGAGAAGGATAGTAGTAATGGAAAGAGAGAAAAATCTAGAGATGGTGAACAATCAAAAGAGGAGAAGGAGAAAATGAGTAAAGATGCGTCTAAAAGCAAACCAAACAAAGAAGTAAAAGAAAAGAGAAAGTCCGAAGAACCTCCTCGACATCCTGGGTTGATTCTACGAACTAAAGGGAGCAAGGATTCCAAAGTAGGTTGATTTTAGCCAGATCCATTTGCATGAGTAGTTTGATAGTGCATCCTTTAATAATATATCTTAATTGTATATCTTGTTTTTATTATGCAATACAGTTTCGGTCATTGTCGCTTTCTCTTGACTCACTCTTGGAGTATACAGACAAAGACATTGAAGAATCGACATTTGAGGTACCTTCCTTGCTGCAATGAAGATTTTCATTACCTTCTGTTCCTAAAGTTCTTTCTGTATTAGAGCTTTCTGCTTACTGATTCAAAGCAGTATTTACTGGTTTTTTGCTACTTACATTGCTTTTTTCTTTTTCCTTCACAGCTTTCACTATTTGCTGAATCACTGAATGAAATGCTTCAGTATCAGATGGGAAGCCGAATTTTAACTTTCCTCCAGGTTGCATGAACCTTTGAGGCAGTTAAATTATTGTTCTGATGATCTTAAAGGTTTATATACTTATTTTATCTTTTATTTTGGCATAGAAATTGCGTGTCAAGTTTGTGGCAAAGAGAAATCAACGAAAGCGGCCGCGGGAGGAATTACACAAGGAAGACAAAAAAAAATCATCACCAAAACGGTCAAAGACTATTGACGTTCCTAAATCTCTCGATCCGGAAACATCAGGTGCATCTCAAGTGGATGCCGTAACACCTGCAGTGGAGGGGAACAACTCAGCTGGTCATGTTGATGAGATGAAGATGGAAACTGAAACAGATTACGAGCCTGAAGAAGATCCTGAAGAAGATCCTGAAGAAGACCCTGAAGAAGATCCTGAAGAATGCGAGGAACTGGAGGACGCGAGTTCTCAACACAATTCATCTAATGAGGCATCTCTTCTCTCTGTTCTCCACCCCAATATCTTTTCCTTGACCTATGCTTTATAATATTAAGTTTTTTTTTTTTTTTTTTTCTTCGTATTCTATATTTTAGATTTCTAATGTATTGTGTGCTTCGGCTCGGTTAATGTTATTGCATCATGCATAAGTTTAGTGAGCTACTGCCTCAGTGTGCTTTGAACTTCATTAACTTTTGTTACGTGTTATATTAATTTTTATAAATTTCTATTCCACAAGATAATATTTTGAAACTGTGTTATGTTTTCCTTGTGATAACAGAACGACGTGGATGCTATGGTTGAAAACAATGAAGAGAATGCTACAACGGGAGCCAATGAAGAGACTGAATTGAACGAAGAGGGGAAGACAGCATCAAATAAAGAGCCTGAAAATGTTGCACCAAATCAACCTGACGATCCCAAAGGGTCCGAACTGGAGAGCCTCAGCAAGAAAACGACGGAGTCTGTTGAAAAAGGGACAGACAACGAGATGAAAAAGAAAGAGGCTTCACCTCCCAAGGAGGCAGTGGTAGACAAGGAGCTACTGCAGGTAAGTTTTACGAACCATACAACCTAAATTCTTATGAATTCAAATTAATTTACGTTGCTAATTTTGGTTAATCTGAAACAGGCTTTTCGGTTCTTCGATCGAAACTTAGTTGGCTATATTCGGGTAAAAAATCTAAATCTTCTTTGATATTAACTGATTCCCAGCGAGGGAATTAAGAACTCACAGCAGTTTTGTGGTAACCTATCAGGTTGAAGATATGAGAATGATGATCCACAGCATGGGGAAGTTCCTTTCTCACAGGGATGTAAAGGTGGGTAGTTGGTTGGTTGGTTGGTTGTAACATAAAATTGTGAATATATATACAGATATTGATGAATGGTTTTGACCTCTCTCCTATCAGGAACTCGTTCACAGTGCATTGTTGGAGTCGAACACTGGAAGGGATGATCGGATCCTGTATGGCAAACTTGTACGAATGTCTGACCTTTGAAATTGTAGTGTATGGACCTCTGACTCACCCTTTTTTTTTTTTTCTTTTTTTTCTTTTTTTTTTTTACGTTTCTTTGTTAGTTTTTTGCCCGACTGATTGTTTGAAGAACTGGGCAGTTTTGAATGTTTCCATGTTCATACCTCAGAATTTTAGGCATTACTAGAAGATTGTAATACAAAAATAATTGCAGCTTACCATAAATTTGTTCAATTATTACTCTTTTTATACTTTGTGAGGGAATATATACAATACTTTAATGTACTTCTATATACTACAAGAAAAATGTTATTATGTATCTAAAACATATTGACAACAAATTTCTTGATTTCTTGCTTTGAATTTCTGGAAATATCCCTTCTGACAGTAATATATTTATTAATATTTTCTTGATTGGACTTTTTCGATTGGCATATATCATAAGATATATATTCTCAATAGTTAAATAAAATATATATTCTCAACAGAAAACTTTCAGCCTACTTTTTAGGTTCATTTAATGAACATGAAGTATTTTGTTTTTTTTTTTTTTTTTTTTTTTTTTTTTTTTTTTTTTTTTTTTTTTTTTTTTTTTTTTTTTTTTTTAAATTGTTAAATTTGAGTTAAATTCTAAAAACAAAAACGAAAGTTTAAAACTATTTATGTTCACTTCAGCTTTCAAAATTAGTTGCAATCTTAGTTTTTTATTTATTTTTATTTATTTTTATGTTCATTTTAAGATGGAAGCTTCTGTTTATTTGTATGGTATTATATGTCGAATAACCATATTAGACGTTGGATAGTTGGATAGAAATTCATGTTGAAAGGCTTAAAATGTAATTTTAGCAACTTGATAGCTGCAGAAGTAGGGATAATAGAGATAATGGCCGAGATCTAGAAACAATAGGGATAATGGCACCAGTAAAGTAGAGATCTAGAAATAGGTTCACAAATACCATCAATATCTATCGGAGGAGCAGTAATGAAGGCAATAATAAATACAAAAGACGGTTTTCAGTGTTGGTTATTAGAAACGATCTCATAGACTTTCGCTTTCGTGTCATAGACTTTCGCTTTCGTGTCTCTCTAAAATTGCAGTCATGGTAAAATCTTAAGAGGAAAAAGATAAATATTTCATACCATAATAAATAACACTTGTCGCATTATTTATTTATTAGTAAAAAGTACTTAGGAACTAAATCAAATGTATAATCATATTTAAAAAATAGGGATGTAAAAAGGCATAGTTCCAAAATTTCCCCAACATGAATTTGTATAGATACTTATTTGTATGGGCTAGAAGCGAATATACCTCATAGACACTCTGTTCTTTGCGTGGTTGTTCCTCGCTTCTCTCCCTTGTCCTCACCAGCCATGAGCTCCTCATTATTGCCTTTGTTTGAAACATTTTTACTCGTGCTTTCTAAAAGAACGTAAACAAGGTCGGCGCAATCTTCAAAGCGGGACACCGAGAGAATTCTCTTTAGTAGAACAAGCCCCTCTCGGGACAATGAGAGGGTGGGGTCTCATTGTTCAAGTCTCGAAATCATTACTTAAAGAGAACAACTCATTTACTTTTCTTGTAACATATGACAAGATTGGTTGGTTTTCTTGTAAAGAAGGAAGTTATGTATGAGAATTTTCCTGCGCATTACAGAACCTAACAATAGAACCTAACAATCCGGTATTCTCAAGCAAGTGACATTATATAATTGGGAGTTCCTCGAGACTTAAGCATTCGAGGCAACTATCTTAGAATGTACAGTTCTTGGAGTTATGAACCTTTACGAGGACTTTTCTTAAGGGGTTTTGGTCGACATAGTGAATAAGAACGAATAGGAAGAAACCATTTTAGTACCCATGATCAAACTCGACCTCATTAGTCCACTGCCGACAAATATAATGTTGTTGCTGCTATAATCTTATATTCTTTTAACGTAGTTTAGATTTTGTAAGACTTAAGAGTTCAAAAGCCTTAGATGCGAGAAAAATGTTTATAAAAATTCCAATCAAGGAGCAAAATGGTCATTTTGACCCATTTTCCTAATAAGGAGTATGTTATAACCTTAATTTTAATTTGGAGGGAGGAGAAAAAGAAATAACTAAAGAAAAGAAAAAAAAAGAAAGAAAAGTTGGGGTTTTAAGGGGAAAAGAAGAAGAAAGTAGAAACTGCTCCAACCCATTGAGATAGAGTCCAAATTTAGCTGAATTTCCTTTAAAACAACTACTTAGGATGTTGAAGATATCAAGTCTGGACATTTGAATCGTTTAAACCCATCAGTAAATGAGGAGGAATGAGAGGTAAGTTTTCTGAGTTTCTAGTGTGTTGTTCTTGATTGAATTTCACACAAGTTTTGTGAAGTTGAAATTGAATTAGATCGTAAAGCGGGGTTCCAACGATCTTCAAGGATGGTAAGTTATGTAGTTTGGACAAAATTTAAACGTGTTCATTTCTCTTAGTTAATGCAATAGGATGAGAATAATTTTATT
This sequence comes from Cucurbita moschata, assembly GCF_002738365.1. Lineage (NCBI taxonomy): Eukaryota > Viridiplantae > Streptophyta > Magnoliopsida > Cucurbitales > Cucurbitaceae > Cucurbita > Cucurbita moschata. The sequence continues at coordinate 4,559,811 of NW_019268532.1, forward strand.
CAAATTATGAATAAAAACTCTGCAACCTTATGGAAATGAGAATAATTTCTGCCTCGATATTCAACAACTAAACACGAGGGTTGCGCTCATTGCAGGACTTAACCCAGCTCTTTGCAGGACTTAACCCAACACCTTACGGCACGAGTTGACGATAGCCATGCACCACCTGTGTCCGCATTTCTGAAGGCACCCCTATTTCAAGAGGATTCGCAGCATGTCAAGCCCGTAAGGTTCTTCGTGAACATTAATCCTATAAGAGTTCTGAACTTTGAACAAGGCATTGGAGCCCATATGTGTGCCTATTAAAGGTTTTACAAATATTACCCTCTTATAGGATGATAAAGGAATTATCTAGATGTCAACTAATCATTAATAAGGTAAATTGCATAACCCACGTTGCATGTATTTATATATTTCAACCTCACTAGTAGAGTAATTTACTAGATATTTATAATACTCATCCCTCAATAGAGTATTATAAAAAAAAAATCAAAATTTTCAGTACATTTTTTTATCAACCTAGTTTAAAAAAAGAAAAAAGAAAAAGAAAAAAGAAAATACCTTTATCGAAATTCTGTTAAGAGCACATGAACTAATATAAAAAATGCAAGTGTCTAATAATATTGTACAACAATTTCCTCACCCACAATAGGAAAAGTGGCTGTGGTGAGTATAATAGAAAGAAAAGCATTAAACTAGACGTACATTGATCTGATTTTAGTATGGTTTCTGCCTGCGGCCATGTGAATGTGATGCTGACGAAGGTGGTCTCCCGTTTCCTCTTCTATCAAATGCGGAATACCTATTATTTCCATATTGCTGTTGTGGGCCGCCGCCGCCGCCATTGTTGCCTCCTGGAGGAGGCCGCCCCGCACGTCCATGATGTTGCTGACCACTACTACCCGAATCTGCAGCGAGTTGGTTGTAGCTGTAACCACTTTGATAAGTTGGAGGGTGGTGGGATGTCGGTCCATTAGGCGGATAGGGAGGCACATCGCCGTGACGAGACCACGATGTCGATGTAGATGGGTAATAAGCTTCAGGATTTTCACCATAATGTTGGGAATTCATTTGATTGTGTGATCTACTATTGTAGTGTTGGGAATGAGGTCTCGGGTCATGGTGGTATACTGGGCGTGGCTGATGGTATGCATCATCTAGGTGGCTGGGCATTGCGTTGGGATTCATTGGTCGGTTATGACCTTGGGAGTAGTTCGGTCTACCACCAGGTGGCATTCTGTAATCGGCTTCCTGATCTCGTGATCGATAATCCATATGTGGATGTGGGGGATGCCCAGGGATGTAGGGTTGCACCGTATGGGAGAGCGAGGGTGCCTGCTGCCAATTGTAGTGACCCTTTCGATCTCCCCCCCTAACCTGCAAGCTGTTGGCAACGAGTCTATGTGCTGCATCTCCTAGGTGTCGACCTGTAATGGCCCCAGGAGGATTTGGCCTGAAAAAACGCAATGAATTCTCACCAGAAGTATAGTTTCCAAATCGTTGGCTATGAATGAAAACGCGTATTTTACGAATAGACTTTCATTCTCTATAGCATAGAGTACCTCGTACTATCATTGTATCTTCCGTTGTCATGATGATGCCTCCTACCAGAATCTTCATGCCACAATACAGGTTCAGGTTTCATGTCACCCATGCTCACAATCTGCCACAAGACCACATCGTGTGAATTTAAAAGCAGAAAGGTACTGCGGATTTAAACAATGGTAGAAGCTATAAACAAATAATGTACCTTTGGAGGAAAGTTCACCCCAGCTGGCGGTTGAGTGATATGCTTGTGCGCGTCTGGAAGTCGATATATAGCACATCTAAATTCGAAGAAGAATGAAAACGTGATCAGTATTTTTGCTTCTTCAAAGTTTGAATTTGAATATAGTGTAGCTCAAGACTCTTACATGACTTGGTTATCTATAATATCCTCCAAGCCCTCAACAGGAGACCTGAATATAGGAGGGCAGAGCTCTCCCGAACATGGAGAGAGATAGCCATTCATTCCTCCACTGCAGTTAATTAATTCAAATCAGAATCATGTTTGAAACAGAAAACTATAACTTCTACCAAGAACATGAGTGTGGAACGTTAAATAATCAAAGTTTGGAGAGGACATTTAATAAACATTTCCATAAGAAATTAAGCACGTGGTGACATAAAGAAACCGAGTTGCCTAGAGACCAGAGTTCGGGAAACCTGTATTGCTTTCTGTGTGTCCGAGAAAATACATCAAACAAAAACTTTAAAAAAGCATAAAAATTAAACCTACAATGACTACGAGAATAATCTTAAAGTAAACACAGATATCATCTCAAAGGTTATCAGATTTGAAGAATTTGCATGCAAACACAGGAAGATGTGAATATACCATCATGATAGAAATAACTAGTATGCTCGGGAACAAAAGAATTTTACATGATACAAACCTATGTTCAGGGTTCATTTTTTCCTTAACCTCAATACGTTCTCTCTCTCTCAACTGCTTACAGCGGTTGTCAAGGGAGTATATACTAACAGAGAGGGGGTGAGAAGATGTCACAAAAAGCATGTCAAACATCACACTATTTCTCCGCGCTTCTTCTTCCTGCGGAAATGTAAAAATACAATTATTCAAAGAGAAGCAGGGATATGAATTGCTTTTTTCTGTATTTTATTTTCCTCCTTGATGAGATACAGATGATTGATTATCTGAACCTCATTATGGAGGAAAATAAATCATATCCATAGGAAATGCATGTCCGAACCACAAGTTGGTAACTCACCGTCAATGTATGCTCAATTTTGTCAACCTCGGAAAGAAGGCGGGCTTCATCAATGAAAGGCAGTTTGGCAATACCCTGCAGAATAGTTGGTACAAATTATTAAAAGCAGCAATTTGCATAACCTAATTGAAGCCAGTTCATCAAATTAAAGAATAAATTAATGGCTGGAAGCAAACAAACCTGCCAGGAATATCGTTTACCATTCATATCCACTTCAAAATCTGACACATCAAACCAAAGTTAAGAGAGGAAAAAAAAACTTAGGTAACCATAAAGCAGCCATTTTTTAACAAATGCTGTACCTGTAGGATAGAAGTCAATGATAGGTGAGTTCTGATCTGTCATCAATTTTCGATACTGCTCAGGGAGTGCATGTGCGCTGCAAAAAGTGCAATGTAAGAACCCTTCGATAAATGTAGTTCCATTAAAACACACACACACACACACACACACACACACACACACACACACCTAGCAGCAGGGAAGACACCCAGTAGCTGATTGAATGGCTTGAAGGGAGTCCCTAGATTGAATGATATATCCAGCTCACCAAGACCTTTGAGATCGGAAGCAAACGGTGCATAATGATATGGATAAAACCTGAGGAAGAAAATGTCAGAAGTAAACACCTAAATGCACATCACAAGAACAAGAAAAATTGAATACATATTCAATTACCCAGGACTACTCCACTACAGATGAAATTATGATAACAAGGAAACATAAAAGACACAGGTACTTATGCGGCATCAAAACACACGGTTGACACAGGTACTTATGACATTTATAATATTCCACCTTTTTATTATTTTTTTTTTTTCAAAATTTGATTATTTTATTCTTGTTGATTCCGAGAACAAGGCAAATGAAGGACATGCTAGAGACACATTTAAGATGCATCGTAAAGAAACTGTTGCATTACTTAGAAAGAAAAGGATAACTGATGAAAAGATAAGTCTGTTTGCCATGCAATTTAGATTCTATAACTTAGTTTCCAGATTCCGTGAATCAATTGGATTTCATAATATCTATTTGGTGGAATATTTTACAAACATTTTTTGGGTTATGTGATCCAAACCACAAAAATTAACATTTTTTATCTTTTCAACAGATCCAGATTTCCAATTCAGAAACTGAAAACAGAAAATTACACTGAGCAAAATAAAAATATACTATCTCATGTTATAAGCTTGTTTCATTTTTTGTTAAAATTAAAACATGAATTCCATAATATATTATAAATTAGGTAATTGTAAAATAATAATTATATAAAATTATAACATAAAATATACACTTGATGATGATGAGTTAGAAAAGAAGAATTGGGAAAAATTGTTCCAAATAAAGCTAGGTTTCAACAAAAAATAAATAACAATAGACGCTCAAAATAAAGTTTATCTTCTTTAGAAAAATAAATTTTCATAGGACACCCATGTTTCTTAAGATAATTATAAGCAATAATATACAAAAAAAAAATTGAAGATCATAAAAGCACCAAAGAGAGGAGACTAAGCAACTCACCATTGCCAAGAACAGACGCCTTCATAATAATAGTGCATAACCCAACATAGCCCTTCTGTGTACCTCAAAACCTGACAGAAAACAAAATATTAGCTTACAATCATAGTAGATGAAAAGCATAAAAATCAACATAATTCACTTCTAATTAACTTACAACATCCTTTCGCGTGTCATCAAGTTCCTCGGGAGTATTTGCAGAAAACTTTTCATTATAATACCTCTCTCTCCACCCAGGTACGCCCAATTTAATCTGACCATCAACATTCATTCAGCTTAAGAGATGAGCTTAACAAATTGATTATCTAGTACTATACAACCATGAGTAGACTATTAATAATATTGAAAAAAGAATTTAAAGTCATTTAGCTCCATGGTAGCGTATGCAATAGGAAGAAGCATAAGGGAAACTTCAATTAAAAAAGAAAATTAGAAGCCTTAAGATAGATCAGTATAATATATGCATAATGCAGCCAAGCTGAACGGAGAGAATTTTCTAGATACAAACCTTGTCTTCTTCTGCATTATCAGTGTTGAAAACATCAGACTTTTCACGCAGTATCTCTTTAAGCTTTGCCTTCAATTCATTTTTGTTCTCATGGATCTAAAAGAGAGACAAAAAATAAAATATATAAGAAGCATTCTAGACCTCAATGATCTACTTGAAAACTCCATGCCAGTAAGGCTCATGCCCGATTAAAGATTGGACATAGAAAATACTCCTAAAAATGTCTAATGGGTTATAGAATAACAATGAACTGTCGCCTGAAGCATGAAAACATACATCTATTTCCAAAGTGTTTTCTGCTTCAACAATAGCAGAACCAATAGAAGCCCCAGATGATGGACGAGCAACTTTGTTACGGTGAACATAGGGACCACTATCATCAGATTCCAGTGATTGCTTATTCTTATTTTTCAGTCCAGGTAATTTGGACGCGGCTTTTCCAAATCCTGATTGTTCATATGGCGAAGGACAAGGACCTGAAGCTAGACGAGATTCACGAAAACGTGCAACTGGAACTAGGGATGGTTGAACCTGAGGCTCTGCATCATCTCCTCTTCTTGTCTGACCTTTTTCACGCTTTATTCTATCTGCCTGCTTCTGGGTTTAGAAAAGATGACCAACAGTATGAGAATAGAAAGGATAACGGTCATGCAGCAAAAAGGAATACAGGCAATTATGAGATGCAATTTACAAATTAACTAGAATAGAAGCGTATTAAAAAATGTAATCCAACATGCACATTACCCATTAACCAACCCAACCTTAACACACAGGTGTGATGGCAGGATCACAAGGCCAAAAAGAAAGAGAGAAGAAAACCAATATTTTTCTTGGTGGGGCACACAATATATAAGTTAAAAAAAAAAAATTGTAAATGAAAATTGTACTATACAAACACAGGAAAATAGAAAGCTTATTGCGTAATTTTGATCAACAAGAGGCAGTATATTGTACAACCACCCCCAAAGAAGGCACAAAAATCCCCGTTTTAAAATATTGTTTCAGGTTGGTGTGACATCCTTATGAACATGCCAAGCCACTCAAAAGATATCACAGAGATGGAACCAGTAAGGCACAATCACCAATAAATTGACAACTTATGGAGTCTTCTGTGCACATACAACTCAAACAAACTTGGGGGACATCAGCGAGAATCTTGAATTTCCAGATCTTATTAGTAAAACCCCTATATTCCAGCAATCAGTTGGTGCTCCAGGTGGCATTTTGATCTTATCGAATTAAGCCTCAGTCTCAACTGAAGATTCTTTGGTGGGAAATTGCACCCTTTCTATTAATTTTAAACTTGAAGATGGTTTTTCATATTCGTTACTTGTTAACCAGATTGAACTTAAAGAAATGGTGGATGGAAACAATTAGGGTTGCCCTAGTTTTGTGATGATACAGAAGTTGAAGAAGATTAAAGTGAAGCTAAGATGGTGGATAAGGATGTTTTTGACTTCAAACATTCTCAGAAGGAAACTCTCATCAATCCAGTAACAAACTCAACATGAAAGAGCAAGGTAATGGGTTCTTGGAGGTCGAAAGAGATTCAAGGAGTTTGAATCAAAAGTGAAAAACCAAGTACCTCACTGAAGGGCATGAGGACTCCTTCCACAACATGGCCAATTCTAAATGAAAGAAAAGCTTAGTGATGGAAATACTGGATAAGGATGGCAGAAGCTTGACAAATGAGGAAGAGAATGTTAATGAAATTGTGGGGTCCTTCAAACAGTGGTATACGAGGAGAGGTCCTTCTCTGTGTATGAGAGGCTTGAATCGGAGACCCATCCCCCAAGTGTAAATTGGAGCTGAAGCTTCCTTTCACGTATTCCGAAATAAAAAAGCCATTGATTCATGGGGAAAAGATAAGGCCCCTGGGCCAGATGGTTACACTGGTGAACTTCTGCAAAAGAGCCGGAGCATCTTTAAGACCAACCTTTTTCAAGATTTTACAAGAGTTCTACGATAATGGCTCTCTTTAACAAATGTGTAACATGCCTCATTCCAAAGAGAATTAAAGCAACCAAAGGAAGTTGATTTTAGCATAAGCTTAGTGGCAAGTATTTATAAAGTGGCGGCTAAAGTTCTTGCAAATATGCTAAGAAAAATGTTGCAATGGACATTTAAGAAAATCAATTAGCTTTTATTTCTGGCAGGGAAGTTCTTGATTCAATTCTTGTTGCAAATGAATTAGTGGAGTCAGAAGCAAAAAAAAAAAAAAAAAAAAAAAAAAGGGTTATTATATTAAGCTGGACTTTGAAAAATCATTTGCAAACTCATTTGCAATTCGTCAAGGACACCCTCCTTTTCTCAGAGTTCGATGAGGACAAGCTCAAAAGGTTGGAAGGAAATTGTTGATATATTTGAGTTGGTATCTGGGCTGAAGATCAATTAACATAAAACTGCCATTTCGGGTATAAATCTTGAAGATTGTTATGAGGAAGAAGTAGCTAAGAGCTTGGGTGGTGACATTGGAAGATGGCCTTTGAACTACCCCAGGAGTGCCGTGGTGGGTAATCCAAATTCTCATTTGTTTTGGGCAACAGAGGAGAAGATAGCTTCGAAACTTGCAACTTGGAGCAACCTTTTCTGCTCATGAGGTGGAAGTGGATGAATGAATGGACCCTTAAATCATAAGACCCAAAAATTGGAATAAAGTTTAGAATGGATTGAGCTCCATAGCCTCAATTAGATAAAGCTCCCATCACAAGCGGAGGGTTCTAAGTCATGAATCCTTAACAGAGTCATTTTTCAGTAAGTTCTTTAACTCCTGAACTTTGTGATCATCAAGCTCCCTTCAACGTTATTTCGTCCTATGTGTTTTTAGTGAATGGAAGTTAAGTACAGGGGATGTTATGCAAAGAAGATGGGTTAACTGTTACATGCCCCCAGGAGGTGTGTGATGTGCAGGTTGAATGATGAAAACCAAAACCACATTTTCTTTCTATGATTGACAACTCATTCTTTATGAGCAAGTTTGTTGATTCGTTTGGGTTTAGTTGGTGCTGTTGAAGCTCTTCTCCTACTTATCTGGAATTTCCTTCTAGGTCGTATTGTCTGGACTAAGTTGAAACTTTGGCTTGAGAGGAACTAGAGGGTTTTCAAAGTGAATACAACTAGGATCAATGAGTTATGGGAGTCTATTAAGCTTTTGGTCTCTGTTGTTCGCTTTATAATTTTTTTGTAATTACAATACGAATATATCAGCTAAATGGGAATATTTTCTGTAAACCTTTTGGCCTAATGAGGATATCTCATCTCCCCTTTCTGCTGCATAATCTCCCTCTTATAAATACATATTTTGTTTCTTAATAAGATTTTAAAAAATAAAAATAAAAACTCCTCAATCATCTCTCTACAATTCCTTTGTCTAGCAAAAGCAAAACCAACTCGACAAAAAACCCATTCCAAACAGCAAAAGCCCTATCACAACACCAGAGAACAAGATCAAGGCCCTCAGGAGCTCTCCTACAAAGAATGCAAGACCAAAGCCCCACCAAAGTAGGCACCTTTCTCAACACCCTATATCCAAGGTGTTGAGCCTGCAGTGAAGAACATGTCAGGCAAAAAACTCGACCTTTTTTGGGATTTTCAACTTCCACAACGAGGCAAAGACAGAATCACTCAAGGAAGATGGAGGAGGGAGATTGTCCAACAAAGGAAAGAGGACCCACACAACAAGCCTACAACCAAGCGGGGGCTCCAACAACAAACATTCCTCCTTCCGAAACAACGAAACTCACCAAACAATGCAAGGAGGTTGACAATATCCAACATTTCCCTATCGGACAAAAAATGTAGGAGCCCAACAAAGGTGATGGACAGAACCAAGGATGAGACAGCACCTCAGCCACTGAATGATTCATCATCGAGGATAAATAATATAAACAAAGGAACACAGAGCAGTGGGGACTATCCCCCAATTTCATATCATTCTAGAGAAAAGTTTCCCTTCTCATCCCCCGTAAAACAACAAACAAAGCAATAAAAGAAGGGGTACCGCTCAACAATGTCTTTCCAAGAGTTTCTGGAAGTGCTTTGACCCCACATGAGGTCCACTTGACGGGGGAAGACCCACCTCACAATGCCCTTATGCCAAATCATACTTGAACTCTTCTCCTCTTAAAACTCGATGAAGGGAGGCCAAAATTCACACCAAAAGTTTGAAAACATCATCAAACATAAGTAGGATAAATTGTAGGCTATGTAACAAGTGGCTTCATTTGGACCACTATAAGGATGCCTCTCATTTGGACTACTACAAGGATGCTCTCATTTGGACCACTATAAGGATGCTCTCATTTGGAATCGGATTTTTGACTTCTAACAGGAAAATTATTATTAGCATGAAGTCACTCATTAAAGATAATTCAAAGGAACTCTTACTCTTCTTATGGAAATGAACCACTAATTTTAAAAATGTATTTTTCCACCTATCTATCCTTTAAAGAAAAAAAAAAAGCATTAGAAAGAACAGCTTTAGATGGAAAAGAATAAAAATAAATAATTAAAAGGCAAGATAAATCTAGGAAACATTCCTAACCTTAAAAAACTGCCTGATATTCACCTGAAAATCCCCCC
>NW_019268532.1:4569623-4589739 GCF_002738365.1 Cucurbita moschata
CCCCCCCCCCCCCCCCCCCCCCCATTTCTCTCCACACACACAGGCACTCTTAATGAATAAAACATGAAAGATGAAGGGATAAATAATATATATAACCGGTAACGGAACACAAAAACATGAGAAATAAGAGAACCTGATGCAGTCTAGCTCTTTTTTGGAATATTCTATCCTCATAACTTCCAACGGCTTGAATGAAATGCTCCACTCTTCGCAAATTTGGCTGGCATAAAAACCACAGTTAGATGTTTCATGCCTGAGCTCACAGAAGGTATTATAAATATATAACATAAAATAAAGAAACAAAGAAAAATTAAAAACATAATTACCTTGCTTCCATCAGTCAAGTACCCACCTAGTGCCCTAAATTCTTTCTTGTACACAGCCAATAGCAAGTTAATTGCACCCTGGAAATAAAGAATAAAAAAGTAAAGCCTCCATAGTAACTTACATAAATTGCTTCAAAAAGAATTTGCATAAATTGCCAATGTAAAACAATCTAAATTATTAGAATGTTTATAATTTATGTGCTGCAAGAAGAAATGTCCCCTAAACATAATAACTTTTGGCTCGTATATCCATTAATAGATTATTGATAAGCCATAACTCTTAAGCTTAGGTTAAAATAGCTGGCCATAATTAACCTCGAAATAGAAATTCCACCGGATTTCTGTTTTACGATCAACACTAATAGTTCCTCCTTTAATCCAAGTTCCGAGATCATCAATATTTTTTCTCCGTCAGTAGCAACATTCCTCCATGTACTTTTTTTTTTTTTTCATTCTTGATAGAGGCTAACAAGCTCAATGCTCACTTCCAAAAGAATTTATTTTACCCTTAGATAAGAGCTGACAAGGTAACTGATATCAAGTATGCAAAAATAATCATAACAATAATAATAACAATGGAATTTCTCAAGTCTTGAAATAGAATAATTCCATTTGAAAGGCGACAAGACTTCATTAACTTATAAATTGGAAGTTCCAATATGTAATTTACCTCCCGAATCTCTAATGTGGGCATATGGGGTAAGAAGTCATTGCCAACAAAGAAACACATGAACACAAAATCATCCACAATGCGTTCAAGGTCGATTTCGAAGGGAACATTGGGAATACGCATTTCATGTTCCAAGTACTCTCTAAGTATCCAAATGTGGAGAAACTGCCCAACAAAAAGACCACAGAAAATGAATAACAGCAATAAGGCATAAACAATTTTTCCTATTATTCCACCAAAGTACACAAAACAAATAAGTGGAAATCCTACCTGGTAAGGTTTTTTAACAACATTTTCACCTTTCTCATCAAACTCTCCAGCCTTTCTTTTCGCTTTACCCTCGCAGTCAGCTGCAAAATGACCCATCTGGCCACACAGAAAACATTTTTCTTGCTGTCCGGGAGTGAACACTACCTGAAGTTCATCAAGAACAAAGGTTGTAATAAGCTTATGAAATATAATGCACGTGTGTTGAGTATTTTAAATAATGAACAAGTGGCTTGTCCTCAGGCTGGGAGTGATACTTGTAAAGGTGCTAAATAACCAAATTCTTCATAAACTGTAGGAGCATAGCCAAAACACAAACCTCACGCAGAATTGAAAAATGGACTTCGTGAGTAGCCAAAGCCAACATTATCAAATCTGCATCCTGTAATTATAAAACCAAGTGATACAACGGATTCAACAACCATGTCACATAATCATGTGAATTAAATTACGGACACACATTCAGGAGACGTGTGAATTACATAAAAAAAGCATGGAGAAAAAATATACCAAACCATACAGGCAGTGACGAGTATTTGGATCAAAACCAGGAAGATTTCTCTGAAGACGAATATAGGACATTATTTTGTGTTCTCCTTCCCCCGGAACATTGGCATCAGAAAGAATGACCTTCACATTTTAAAACTACCATCAAGCAGGGCAACAAAGGCCAAATTCGGCTTTGATATTCAGTAAAACTGCAGTTTTTAGAATACTGCAGTCATGTAAACTTACCTTAACATTTTTCCAACCAGGGTCATTGTTTAGTCTAAGATGAATGTAGTACTGTAAAGCAATGGACAGCACAGCCATAAAGTCAGTTCCAGGAGTGATCACATTGGAATCAAAAACTTGTGACTCCTGCTTTGGAGGAAGCTTCCGTCCCTCCCTCTCAAACTCTTCTCTTAGACGTGCCTCTTCAGCTGCCTATGGGAAAAACAACATAGCTTATCAAATGCTCATGCCAAGAGGTTATCTTTTTCGTACATGATAGTTCACATAAAGTGGATGCAGTAGAATACTTCAAACTATGCATCCCACAAAGGCAAGAAAAATAAATAAGAGAGGGAAATATCTGACATATGTTTTCTTATATAGAACATATTTCATTCAAATATTGAAAAATACAACAAGCATCCTCCAAAAGTGTTGCAACTAAAACTCCAACTGGAGGTAAGGCAATAGAGGAGAGAGAAACATGAATGGAAAATACAAAATGCTTGCTCCAAACGAATTCTAACAAAACACTCCATCTGGAGGTAAAAACGAAGAAGGGCACGGTAAATGTAGTGTCATCTACTAACTTTTAAAAATAACCTTGAGCTCTCTATAAATTTAAGACTCAATACCACCAAATCTAAAACTATTAAGTATAAATGAGGAACTAGCAAATCATCTAAAACATTTGGTAGTCAAGGAACTAAGTCATTTAATAGTCAGGAAGGTGGCCATAGAATATAATACAACGGCTGAATGTTTTGGCTTACACCCCTCAACCTCAGAAAAGACTATAAACAAAAGTACATACTGCATCTGTGGCATCTTTTGCAGCTCTAAATCGCCGAGATCGTTGTTGATTCATTTTTGCCCTGGGGGCAACACCATCTACACAATCATTTAAACAGGAAATAAACAATAAGAACAGGCATTATCACACCTTTGTCTTGCCAATTTGTAGCAACAAAACACAAATAAATAAAAACTACAAACTCACCAATAGCCATATATAGCAATTTTCTAGGCCGGACCATGACAAAAAGCCTATCAATGTAATCAAACATGCATTGAAATACCTCGCTAAAAGTTGTTGGAGAAGGCTGCATCAGTAAAAAATAACAATCAAGCCAATATGCACAAAAATGTTAGATTAGAAGGAAACTTCATATGTATTATGTTTTTCTTTTGAGGAGAGTAGACATGTTCCCATGTTCCTAAACTGAAAATACAATTTATATCAAGTCACTCGTGGACTGACCACATTAGTTGATTGAGAATCTCCAACTAACAGAAATCCCATTCAGCATTAGTACGTTCACTTATTCTGGCATGAAAGATTACTATCCCAAATTTATAGGATTATGTTTCTTCACTTGACATCAAATGAAAGAAATTCTTGATAAGGTTAGACATGGACTGACTATGTTATCTCCCTTGACATTGAAAGAAAATAGATCCTGACCACAGGGCCTAAATTCAATATGCCACACATTTACAATGCTATCTAAAATGAAAAACCACAATGTCACATCTATATGATGTCAGAGAGATACAACTCGAAGTGTATATCGAAGTTTATATCGAAGTTTACCCTATCTTCAGGATGGAAGCAAGGATGAATTATGCCATTCATGTCGAGGTAGAGGTTATCAAATTCAAGATTATTTGGATTGGGTTTGCTTGTATCAACTGGAATGGAAATGCCATCTATTACAACTGGTTCTTCCTCAATTACATCAACGACCACCAAAGGATACTTCTCCGCTAACCACCTATAGAAGGCCGGAACTCCCATCACTGCTCACTTGGAGCCTAGAGAGTCTCAAAATACTTTATGCAACACAACCTCAGCTGAGATAAAAAATAAATAAATAAATAAATAAATAAATATTTATTCCTGTCACTAAAAATAGATCAATGAGTTTTTGACAGAATAAATATATACTTGTTTAATAAAACCAAAAAATTGCTTGCAAGATTTACAAAACATAAAAAGAAAAGGGGGTCATCAAAGGAATGAACCTCTCTTCAAGAAATGTATATAGACACATATATATACTTATATACTTTTTTTATCTCAAGAAAATTATGTCAGTATGACAGTGATTCATAGAAAATATTGGATCAACATGTAGATGATGGTATTCTTTTATTTGTCCTAGTGGTTCAAGTACCTGTCTGACCTTTCCCAACATAAAAATTTTAAAAACAAAATAAGAAGAAAAAAAACATAATCTCCATAATCTCACAATACTAGAAACCTGAACATGATTTACATTACAAGTTAGTGCCACTAATTTCATTCCAAAGTTCAACACAAATAACGCACTACAGGCAGCCGAATAGAACAATGCTCTAAAGTACATACAAAACAATGTGCAATTGAAACCATATTTTTCCCGTTCGGTTTAATTAAATTCAATACTTGCAAGACTTGAGTAATTTTAGCAACTCTATATACAGCACTTGATTTCTCAGTAATATAAATGAGTTTGCATTGGCGACTGACAACAGATCAATGAGAGGAATCCTTCCGATGGCACATGCTCCAATACCTTAACAAACCTTTCTACCGAATTAGTACCACAGTCAAGGACTCGGGAAAACAAAAGGGTAACTAAGAAAACGTGTACATGCTTCTATAAAACCCGTCTACGGGAATAGTGCGGTTCAACCTCTCTCCCGCGGAAGAATTAAAAAAAAAAAAAAAAAAAACATTCATGGAATCTAGGGAAAAAGAAAAAGAAGGAAAAAAAAAAAACCCTTGAAGTCGTCTCGATTCAATCTCCCAGTAAAGAATCCAAAAAGATAAAACAGTATCCTTGGTATCAAGAAAAAGACCTTTTAAGGTCCCTTGAATCATCAACATTTATCATAAACATGAACGACATTCAATGGCAGGATCCTAAATAAAAATTGACCTAATCCAAAATTTACCCGAAGTTGGTTAAACTGAAGGAGACCTCAACAGCGAGCGACAGAGAGCTAAACGGGGCAGGGGAAAACTGGAGTGGACCACAGCAATGGCAGCTGCAAAAGAAGGGGTGGTGGACCGTAAGTTAAGTGGCTGTAGCGAAGCACAGGTGTGGCGCGCCGGCGTGTGGTTGCAGCAGATATATATATATATATATAGGGAGAGAGAGAGAGAGAGAGAGATAAGGAGATAAGGAGAGAAGAAGGAAAAGTGGCGGTGGGGTGGTGCCGGCGAGCCGACGTGCGGCTGCGGCGAGGGCGGGAGAGGGAGACAAGAAAAGAATAAAGAAAATGCGTGTGCCGTGAGGGATTGGTGGAGTGCGACTGCGGTAAGAATGGAAGTGAAGAAAGAAATGGGGAATGGGGAAAGAAGACAGAGAAGGAACGGTAGGGTTTAGGTTTTTCTTTCTTAAAAATTACAACTCAGCCCCTTATTACGTGTGTTTCACCTTTTAACGGACCATTCAGGACGTTAATTATTCAGAATTAAGAAACAAAATATTTTTTATGGATAACTTTAAAAAAAAATATATATATATATATATACACATTTAAATTAATAAATAAATAACTTATTATTGACCTACCAACATTGTTGAAGTTGGTGGATGTTCGATAAATATGCATATTTTGCTCATAGAGTTGAGTTATTTACTGATCGAGGAGTGTTAGTATTTTATTTACCGTTATTTACGGTTACAAAAACATATATTTTAGGGTTTTAGACCTAATTAGATAATAATGTTGTATTTTCTTAGTTTAGTTTTTTTAAAATTATATTTCTTTTCATGTCCTAAAAAAACAATGTTTTTTAAAATTACTTTACACAAAAATATTCTTTTGAATTTTAATTGATTACATCGAAGAAATTGGAATAATTTGATTTTTACCTTAATGAATATTCAATTTAGTTTTGAATTTATGGAGAAAGACGGATATTTGATAATTTAATTGAAAGGTGTTTAGAGGGCGTTAAGTAAGCAATTGAATTTTAGTATGACATTTCACCTGCACAAAGATGATTAAATTAAACCTACGATTCAAATTCTAGAAGATATAGTGATCGATGAGTCTGTTTGTGTTTTCAATAGTATCAAACTATAAGACTAGAACTTTGATGGGAGTTAATTTTTTTTTTAATTTTTGCTTTTACATTTTAACTTTCAAAATTTTATTGATAATTTTAGAAGTAGAATTTGTAGAAGAGAAATGTTTATAAAATTCATAGAAACTCAAAGAAAAATATAAAATAAAATTGTGAAAATTAGAAAAATTCGGTAAATAGTTTCGACTTTTTTCTTGATTCGAGAGATTTTTTTTTGGAGTAAAATTTTTTATAAGTTGTTCTTGGAGGGATTAGTAGAGTTTGGTGAACCTCAACAAAGGTTAAAGAAGATGATTTTTTTGCTAAATTTGAATGTGTTCATTTTCTTCTATAGTCCATTAAAAATTAGGAGAAAATTTTATGATTATATAGATTAAAATTTTGACCAAGGAACCAAGTTGAGTTGAGTTAGATAGGAAAGATGTAAAATTTTAAAAAAAGAATAAAAAAAATTTAGATGAATTTATGGGTTTCTATGCAAGTGTGAGGACAAAGGACACGTGCCAGGCGATGGATGACATCGCATAGCTGGCCGAGATGATGACACGTGTCTCGTGCTAGGGAAGAAAGAAGCCACACGTCACTATGTTGTTAGTCGGTTCAACCTGCACCCGAGGATCAACCCACTCCGCCCAACCCCAAAAACCAAGGTGCATCTGAACGCCCGCTTGACCCAACCCGACTAGGAGGCACCTATCCATGTGTGCTACGTGTCTCGTAGGGAGCATGAGTCTCCTCCCCTTAAGCATGTCTGTACACGCCCGTGGGAAGCCCTCTAGTCACTTGTGAGGCGCGCAAAGGTGCGTGTGAATGTCCTTTTGGCCCTGATTTGACTCCCATTTGTCTGTTTTTCACTTCAATTTTGGTATTAACCCATTATGACTTGAATTAGAACCGACCAGAGAAATTTCAAAAACTTTGGAACTCAAAACATGCGAGAAAGCTAGCTCAAGAGGGCACACGTTATTCATGTAAATTGCTGGTCAAACTTTTTTCAAGAAATACTTATAAGGATTGGTAGGACGTGCTAGCATGTGAGCATTCCTTACCATATGTGGATAGGATAGGCACGTTTAGGACTTCAAAATAGAAATTTTTTATGAGAAGGCATTGTATATATGTTATTGAAATTACCAATATGCCCTTAGGATGAGATTCCGAGATGCGTGCTATTTTTAATCGAGTTGAATAATTCGAATGAGTAAGCTAAGTAAGATATAAGAAATTACCAAAATTCCTCTAGGCTAAGATTTTGAGAAAAATGTTGTTTTTAACGTTGTCCACTGTGTTAGAAAGGAGGATGAACTATTGTGATCTGTGCTCCTAATGATTAATGGATGTTACCTCCCCATTGAGTATGCTTGAATGTTTAGATTATGACTTTCGTGCCTTAAGTAATTCATATAATCATCTCCATGATAAGCTTGCATGATTGTTAGATTAATAATACATGTTTTGGCTAATCGATAGAATAATCTCCCTAACCAAGCATGCGTAAGAGAACCAAGACATGCCTAGGGCACAGAGCTAGAGCGGTTTTCAATTAACCCAAGTCATTACATTTCTAGTAGACCGAGCACCTTAGGATCATAAGCGACAATCAAAAGTCTAGACCTATGTGTACCCAAAGGATGGATTAGCTCAAGGAGATAGTCTTTAACGTCTTGGAAAAAAGAGATGAGATTTAAGCTACCTAGATACCCCTAAGAACCTAGTAGACACTCACGACAACCAAAGATGACTAAGATAGCTCTCCATGTGCTAAACAGTATGAAAGTTAACATCATAGTCACTATTGCCTTTCCACACCCGTACTTGTACTGTCAAGCTAAACATAGGCTGGTTAGGGTAGTATGTGCAGGGCACTAATTTGTAAACTCGTGGCGTGGGACCACATAGGTTGACCCAATAGTTGATCGACACACGGGGGGTCGCCCCCTCCCTCAAAGTTAGGTGACTTTATAGTCTTATGGGAGGGTCCACTAGCTAACCATCTATGGATGATGTTCAAATAAACGTACACCATATTATTCAATCAAAACTTTATGAGATAGCACCTCTACTTAAGACATGGTCTTTCGCTGCATAGGTAAAGCAAGCTACCTAAGTTAAAGAATAGAAATGTTATAGAACCTATCAGACCCCTAGGGGCTAAGATTCAGATCAAAGACCTGCTAGGAACTTCGAGGTACCGTAGATGCTCATATAGCAATCGATTAGGCTTGAACTTCCTAAGAGCCCTGAGAAAAAAATGCATGGATACTGTTAAGGATCACAACGTTCCAAATATTCCAACTGACCTATTACACGATCCAAGGCCAAGAAGATTCAACCAGCATTCATTCTTCATCTACAAAATTGGACAGATTCCATTCAACCATTATTTCATATATGGATGCTCTTTGACCCATCGAATCATGAATTGCCACATAGACTCAAGGGGTAAAAGTCATACAACATTTTCCTTTATAAAACCAAAGACACAAGAAAATTAAAGTCTTCATATATGTAATAAAAAACCCAAAATAATTTAAAAAACATAATGAAGTTCACGAGTCAGATTAAAAGAAAACAGATACAAAATATCATGAGTATTCCAAAATAAACATCAAAATGGTATTAAAAACGACATGGAAGGAGAGGACTCGGTCTAAGGGCCTCTTCTGCTGCCGTACGGCTCCGCACGTTCCCACCACCGACATCAGTCTACTTTCTACCTGAAAAAATAAATATGGAAAGATATAAAAATACTTAGTAAGCAATCTACTTGTAGGCTCTTGTTGGGCTTAATCTTGTTCACGGAATCTTAGGCTATGTGCTTGAAACTGTCTCTCCTATGGTTACTCATTGATATGGATTCTCTATACCCATCCTCCCTAGTAGCACTGGACAACATATACTTATTCCTATGATCAGTAACTATGAAATGGATTCTCCTATGGTTACTCATTGATTTCTCCATACTCATCCTCCCTAGTAGTACTGGGCAACATCTACTTGTTCCTAAGATTAGTAACTATGAAATGAATTCTCCTATGGTTACTCGTTAATTTCTCCATACCCATCCTCCCTAGTAGCACTGGGCAACATATTCTCCTATGGTTACTCGTTGATTTCTCCATACCCATCCTCCCTAGTAGCACTGGGCAACATTCCTAAGATCAGTAACTATGAAACTGTCTCTCCTATTGTAACGACCCTAATATTTTACCTATTTAATCTAAGGTCATCACCATACTTTGAAATGCGGAATATACATTTAATGAACCCTATTCCTAAATGTTGTTCGCACTCGCCTTTTTATTACCTCAAAAACAAAGGTTACAAGGGAAAAAAAAAGAGGAAAACATTATTGAAAGAAAGGAAGAAGCAACAAAACCAAGAATGAATAGTTTAGTCTACCCTAAGGTTTATTATGCAAATACATTTCATCCCCTTCTAACCTATACTAGAAATGGGAAAAAAAAAACAACCAACTACCCTATGCATGTGCCACGACCCTGAGGTGTCCGATGCCGTCGTCGTTGTCACATGGGTGCCTTGCCCTTATCTGCAAAAGTAAAGTAGCACGAGGCTTGAGTATTTCTAGAATACTCAGTAAGTGACCCTCCTATCGGGGTTATGCGACAAACACATGCAATGAAATGATGGGACCTATCGTTCCGTTTCGTTTCTTTTTCGTTTCGTTTTGTTTCATTTCATTTCGTTTTTCCAACGGTGTAGTCCTAACAGGTAATCGTGGACCTATACCATATACTCTACACGCAGCCCATACGTGCGAGTATGGGCTCACCAGCTAGTTCGCACACCGCTGGGCCACTGTCCCTAGCCGGTGGGCATGCTCTGGGGGCCCACTGGGACCCGTTAAAACTAAAACCGTCACGGCAGCGCTATGTAGAGCATAACGATCGTTGTCCTGCGGATGTACGCGTCCGTACCCTCGTGATGGGATAGGGGTATCCCCCCAAATGCATGAACACACAATATGCATGAGGTCCCTCTAGTCCTACAGTCATCATTTAATGAGCATAACCCCGCGTCACGTTTTCATGCTTACATGTCATTACATATCGTACATATTCCTAGCGGGGTTATGTATCATGCAATTTACCGTATTCCATGTCATGCAATTCATTCAATCACATTCTCATACTCATACAACAAGCCATAATCGTACACGGGTCACACATCGTTACATGCATTCATATCACATCCAATAAGCAGCATAAATAACATACATTCACATTCACATGATTTCGTACTTAAGCATATTAAGCTAGCAAACAATTTAATGGCACGTGCATAACCACGGGCACATGCCAACATACGGCAATTAATGCGTAACCTACAACGGGTGAGCCACTTACTTGGTAGGCCTTAGCCGAAGTACTCCCTAGAATATAACGTAAGCTCCTAGCTCCTCGTGGACGTTCTACGCTTCCGTTGGTGGTTGGTTCCTATTGGTCCATGAGTCACTTCCGTTAGTATTCCACAAATAATAATAAATTCCCAACTGGAATTTGTGAAATACGACCTTAACATGTTCCCTTTTACCTTAACAGGGCCGAAACCAGGTCCGGGTGGGTCGGAACGATGTCAAACGGGTTGGAAACAGGTTTCCCAAGCCGAATAAGCCGCAGGAGCCGAAGAGCCGCCGCCGAGCCGATGAAGCCGCCTGAGCCGAGAGGAGCCGCGCTGCAGACGTGACACGAGGCACAATCAGAGGGCGACGCGTGTGCAGGCGTCTCGGGTCGAGGCGCGGGTTAACGGGTCGAACGCGGGTGACGGGCCGCGCGGTGATGGGTCGGCTCACGGGTGAAGGTCGGGTGTCTGGGCTGCGGGTAACGTGGGTTCTGGGCCGACCGAAGGGATGGGGTTCGGTTCAGGTTTTCGAATCTGGATCTCGGGTCGGACTTCGTCCTCTTCGCCCGACTCCTGTGCGATTTTCCGGCGGTCTCTCTCTCTCCTCGACAACGTTGTCCCGACGTCCTTTTTTTTTTCCCCCGTTCCCTAGCCTATCCTTCACCCTAACCCCGTTTTTGGTACAAATTTCGTTGGTAAGGGCCTCGCACTCCCGGATCTGGAGAAGCTCGGAAGTCCGCCGTTTCGTCTTCCTTGCCGACGGTGTTCAGCGTACGGGATTCGTCTAAAACCTACTCCTGATGTGTGTAAAGGGTTCTGGGATTAATTTTGTGGTGTGAAATGGGGGTTTGGTTTTCGACGTCGATTCGTACGGTTCGACTTCGCCGGAGTTCCGTCAGTTTTCTGTTCTGCCGATGACCGTCATGTTTTTTTTTTTTTTTTTTTGGGGTTCCGTTACACCTATGGTTACTCATTGATATGGATTCTCCATACCCATCCTCCCTGGTAGGACTGGGCAACATTCCTAAGATAGTCAACATTCCTAAGATGAGTAACTATGAAACTAGTGCCTCCCTAGTAGCACTAGGCAACATCTACTTATTCCTTTACCGAACTGGGCAACATTCCTAAGATGAGTAACTATGAAACTACTGCCTCCCTAGTAGCACTAGGCAACATCTACTTATTCCTTTACCCATCACCCATCAGGCTGACTAAGCAACATCTACTTATTCCTTTACCCATCAGGCTGGGTCAGTAAACTACCTAGCTACTATAACGGGTCAAATCCACCGCTAGCAGATATTATTCTCTTTACCTCCCTAGTAGCACTAGGCAACATCTACTTATTCCTTTACCCATCACCCATCAGGCTGGGTCAGTAAACTACCTAGCTACTATAACGGGCCAAATCCACCGTTAGCAGATATTATTCTCTTTACCCATCCTCCCTAGTAGCACTGGGCAACATCTACTTATTCCTTTACCCATCAGGCTGGGTCAGTAAACTACCTAGCTACTATAACGGGCCAAATCCACCGCTAGCAGATATTATTCTCTTTACCTCCCTAGTAGCACTAGGCAACATCTACTTATTCCTTTACCCATCACCCATCAAGCTGACTAGGCCACATCTACTTATTCCTTTACCCATCAGGTTGGGTTAGTAAACTACTGGCAAGTAAACTACCTAGCTACTATAACGGGCCAAATCCACCGCTAGCAGATATTATTCTCTTTACCCATCCTCCCTAGTAGCACTGGGCAACATCTACTTATTTCTTTACCCATCAGGTTGGGTCAGTAAACTACCTGGCTTACTATAACGGGCCAGATCCACCATATATTATTCTCTTTACCCATCCTCCTGCCACTAGGCAACATCTACATCTACTTATTCCTAAGATCAGTAACTTGGTTTTCCCTACGCCTCTATTAGGGGAAGGTTTCCACGCCCTTATAAATGATGGTTTGTTCTCCTCCCCATACGCCTCTATTAGAGGAAGGTTTCCACGCCCTTATAAATGATGGTTTGTTCTCCTCCCCAACCAATGTGGGACATCACAATCCACCCCCCTTCAGGGCCTAGCGTTCTCGCAGGCACTAGGCAACATCTACTTGCCACTATGCCCAGGCTGGGTCAGTAACTTACTGTAACGGCCCAGATCTACCGCTAGCCTATATTGTTCTCTTTGGGTTTTCCCACGCCTCTATTAGGGGAAGGTTTCCACGCCCTTATAAATGATGGTTTGTTCTCCTCCCCAACCAATGTGAGACATCACAATCCACCCCCCTTCAGGGCCTAGCGTTCTCGCAGGCACTCTTTCCTTCCTCCAATCCATGAGACCGCCCCCAAATCCATCCTCCTTGGGGCCCAGCGTCCTTACTGGCACATCGCCTTGTGTCTACCACCCTTTGGGGAACAGCGAGAAGGCTGGCACATCGTTTGGAACCTGGATATCATTTGTAACGGTCCAGAACCACCGCTAGCAGATATTGTCCTCTTTGGGCTTTCCCTTTCGGGCTTCCCCTCAAGGCTTTAAAACACGTCTGCTAGGGAAAGGTTTCCACACTCTTATAAATGGTGGTTTGTTCTCCTCCCCAACCAATATGGGACATCACAATACTATAACACCCCTCATTTTCTAACCTGATTAGCAACGTCACCCATGCATACGTAATTCATTACGCGGACGCTCATAATAAATAACCTTGGAAAAAACACAACAAAGTCTTTCATAAAAATTCATAAATCCAAAAACAAACCTATCTCCGAAAATAAACCTTCAGTAACTGAATTCAAAATAAATCTACAATATTTAATGCTTTAACTTAAAACAGTCAAATAAACCTAAACTTCTAAAAATATTCCCTCTTCAACTTCCCTGGTGTCTTCAGCTCCGCCATCAACCGTACATTGACGCCTTGCCTTTACCTGAAAAATGTAGGTAGCACATGGCTTGAGTATTTTATGAAATACTCAAGTAAGTCACGCACTGTTGGGGTTAGAAATGCAAACACATGCAACATATGAGCGGGACCTAACTTTTCGTAAACTTTACATAGCCTTAGGCGCTTTTCTATTCCGGGTAGGGTTGGGTGTGTGGTACTCCTTCACACACGACCCATGTACGTGTACATGGACCCACCAGGTGGGCTCGTATACATACCACCAGGTCGGGCACACGTGTTACACGTTGTCGGATACCACAGAACAGAAAAGGGGCTGCATGATATCATGACGAACATAAATATCGTAATTCATTCTTTCGTATCATAAAGGGAAAGAATCCCGAAGCAAGTGACATACATATATGCATGAGGTTCCTTAACATACCTAACATGGCATTAAATAAGCGTTGCCAACATCACATATGCATTTCTTACATTACATGACATATCACATTACCTACATTACATGACATATTACATAACATGAAAATACATTCCAGTTCTATAAGCACTTCATGACATGACTCGAGAATACTACGTGTATACATGGCATCGATAAACATTTTCATGACATATATTACTAATATATCATTCATAACTTCACATAACATAAACAGTCAACAGTCAACATAATTCATATATCACATAGCATAAACAATTGACCGTCAACACAATCTATACATCACATAGTCATATCACATAAATATGGTGCATGCAGGGGCTACAAGGCACACACCATCATACAACATGTAGTAAGCTAACTCCTCACTTATGTAATAGCCCAAAAATAAATAAAGAAATTAACCAATAAAAATAATTATAAAAAAGTGGTTAAAATAATAATAATAAATAAATAAATAAACAAAAAAAAACATTTCTCCCACTTCTCTCCACTAACCTCTCATCCCTTCCCACAGTTATCTCTCCTCAACCCATTCTTACGCCGAAGGTAACTGCAAAAAGAAACAGAAAAACAATATTCGTCAGATTTACTTACGAGAGAAAAAAAAAAGAATGACTTAAGGTATATATTAAATCTTCATTTTCTTTTATCCTATTTTTTTTTAGAAATCACAACAAATTATTGTTAGATCTTCATTGAATTATTACAATGGTCTAACTTTGAGTTAGAAACCAAATGTCAATCATTTACAGTAAATCAGTAATATTAGATTAAATTTTTATCAGTAGCAAATGAATAGATTAAAGATAGAATGGCGAAGAAAACTTCTGAATAGGAAACACTGAGATAAAGAAAAATTTGGAAACAGAGATTCACCGGAAATTTAGAATACATGAGAACAAAATTAAAAGGCAACAAATACAAAAAAGATTAGGGAATTAAAAACCATAAACTAAGTATGTAGGGAAAGGTAAATACAGAGGGTAAATACAGAGAGTAGTAAAGCTCAGAATAACTTGAAATAACTCTATCTACTTTCTTATACAACAGTAACCATGAAAAATAAGATTTTTAATAAAAATATAATCATAGATATATAACATTTCAAGACTTCTAACAATGAACCAATGTAAATTAGAGAAATAATGTTGTAGAGTTCAAACTCGAAACTAATGTCATGGGCTCATATAGATTGACCCGGATTTCAAAGGACGGAATCGAACTTTCATTAAAGATATATTCGTGACAACAACTTAAGCTAGCCAGGTAAGTGACCTTACTATCGGCATGGTTATATTTTGATGTTGACACGTGCCCTGTGGTTCTGCACGTGTCATATATATTGATATGTGTGAATTGTCTGTGGATCGATATGCTTCCTATATGTTATTTATATGTTATAATATGTGAGTTGTATGATAATAGTTACTGTACGATGTGTTCAAGGATATGTTTGAGATAGGATACAAGAAGGATGCACAAAATGAAATGTAACGATAGGAGTAAAATACGTTCACGAAACGTTAAGGTTAGGTTACATACTGGAGTGATGGAAGAGAGATTGATGGAAGAATACGGTTAGGTTACGGGTAGAAAGGGATAGGTTTGTCATAGATTGATAGAACGATAGCGTTAGGTTAAGTTTTTGTGATGATATGACTAAGGTACGTTCACGTAATGATATGTCTGTGATAGGTATAAGAACGTTAAGACTATGATAAGTTAGAAAATGATATGACTATGAAGTGTTTACGTTATTACTTGTTTGTGATATGATACATTGTGATGCAATATGTCATGGTATGATGTGTATATGATGAAATGTTATGTTAAAAGCATAGAACGTTATGTTAGGTCTCTTAAATTGTGTGTATATAACATGATATGAAGGACATGAAATTACGATAAATGACATGAAATATAACTTCATTAGAATTATGTATGATTTGAGAATGAAAGAATGAGAAAGATATGATATGAATGATGAACGATATCTGAAACGATATGAAAAATGATATGATATGTACTTAATGCTAGCGGGGTTGTATTAAAGGATAATGAAATTATAGAAGTAGTGGGGACCTCAGGCATTATGTGTGTTCAAGCATCTGGGGGGATACCACTATCCCATCACGAGGGTACGGACGCATACATCCAATGGCAGGACAACGATCGTTATGCTTTGCATAGCGCTGCTGTGACGGTTACTAGTTCTAACGAGTCCCGGCATAAGGGGCTCCTAGAGTATGCCCACCGGATAAGGAAAGTGGCCCAGCGGTGTGCGAACTAGCTGTGAGCCCATACTCGCACGTATGAGCTGTGTGTAGAGTATATGGTACACGTCCACGATTACCCGTTAGGATAGCAACGTAGGGAAAACGAAACGAAAGATAGGTCCCATCATTTCATTGCATGTGATTGTTGAATTTAACCCCAATAGTGGGGTCACTTACTGAGTATTTCTTTAAATAATCAAGTCATGTGCTACTACATTTTTCACGTTAAGGCAAGGCATTCCTGTACGGCTGACGACGACATCGCAACTCGAGATCATGGTACATGCATAGGATAGTAGTATTTATTTTCTTAGACTTAGGCTAGAATAGGATGTTTTAAAATTATTGGCTTATTTATTTTATTTCGGGTCTTTTGCTGTGTCGTTTTAAAGATGTTTTTGAAACACGTAAGTCCATCGCTGTGTTTTAAGCTAAAGGTTATATTTTATGGAATTTAAACGAAGTCTTCCACATTCAATGTTTATGGTACGTATACAGTAGCGACCTTAAATTAAGTAGAAAATTTTGGGTCGTTACAACTTACCTCGATGACCTTGGCCAAAGTCACTCACAACAAGCTAATTTCATCGGTTAAATATTTTCTATAATAACCACATAAAAACTTAGGAACCTTTCATAACATACCCTAGCTAAATCTCATGCTATTTATCAAAATAAACTCCAAACGCAATCTGTTTTTCACGATTAGGAACCATAATAATCTCAGATGGTAAAACTAAAGGTAGAAACGGCTTCAGAATGGTCGAAAACCTTGGAATTGATATATTATAGCGATACCGAGACGATAAGTCGAGCTGCCGAGCCAACCAACTAAGCCGATAAGTCGAGTTGACAAGTGAGATCTCTTTGTTTCTACGCTTTTGTACTTGTGTGGCAACAATCCTGATGGGCTCCTCCTCGTAACTTAAGTTCTCCTTTAGGGGAAGGTTGCATACTCTATCACATAAGAAGGATCTGTGGTGTACTTACGCAATATAGACACGTAGAACACGTTGTGTACGGCGACTAAGCAGGTGATAAGGCTAGTTGCTATGCCACAGGCCCAACTCTCTCCAGGACGTCACAAGGGCCGATAAATCTTGGGCTCAACTTGCCCCTCTTCCCAAACCTCATCATCCCTCGCATGAGTGCAACTTTTAGGAAGACGTGATCGTCGACGACAAACTTTAAGTTCTTACAACGCGTGTCTGCATAGCTCTTTTGTCGGCTCTGTGCAGTTTGAATTCGTACTCTGATCTTTTGCGCGGCTGCATTCGTTAGTTGGACTAACTCTAGCCTTAGCAGTTGTCACTTTCCTGCTTCCTCCCAGAAGACTGAATACCAACCCCTTCGCTCGTACAAGGCCTCAAAAAATGCCATTTGTATCGTCGCCTAGTAACTGTTATTGTATGCAAATTCTATAAGGTGCAGGTATTCGTCCTAGGCAAAGTCAACCATGCATGCTCGCAACAGTCCTCTTGGACCTGATTCAGCCTCTCTTTTTGGTCGTCAGTCTCGTGTGGAATGCTTTACTGAATCTAAGTTGGCCCCATTACTTTTGCAAACTTTTCCATAAGTGGGAGAGAAAATGTGCATCTTTGTCTGACACAATAGAGACCCGAAATTCATGCTGTCTGACAATCTATTCTAAGTATAACTTTGCCCACCTATCCACTATGTAGGTAACCTTACCCGAAATTTGGGGTGTATATGGTCTGATTGTGTTGGGTTGAGGAATTTTTTGACCCAACCCAAAAGTTTGGGTTGGTTGGATTGGTAACGGAGTCTAACTTGAAAATTTTCACAACAATTACAACCTAAGTTTTTTAGTTTTAAAGTATCAAACCCTCTATTGCATTCATATTATCACTTATAAATATGTAAAGAATATATAATGAATCAATTCCAAAGTTACTATAAATAATTAAATTATCAACTTTCACAATATATGATCATCCAAGGAAGTAGCTATAAATTTAAAAGCATTCAATCCTCTTACAAAGGAGATAGTGAGGTTAGTTACAAGACAGATTACAAATTATTGTAATATGGGCAAACTCCAATTGTCTTACAGTAATACCAATGCTAATGGAGATTTCATCTACCTTCTTCACCTCTCTCTATACCAATTTCAGAAAAATTATTTTTGAAAAGATAATTTTCTATTTTTCTATTGCAAAAAGTACAAAATATGCAAAATTAAAAACTACTATTAAAAAGATTTTACTTACATTGAAATATAATTATTTTTTAAAAACTATTTATTATAATATAACGTACATGGCAACAAATAGACAATAAATAAATTTGGAGTTAGTTGTCTCAATTTTAGAATAAATCTCTCGATCTTAAGTTGTTAAGGAAGATCTAATGATACTGGTTTTTTATTTTTTACTAATCCAATTGTGAGTACATATCAAAAACTTCCACGGGTGTCAAAGAACTCCTAAAATATTCAATAATCCTCCTACAGTACTAAATGCTAATTCATAAGCTAGAGCGGACACTAGAACGACCAAAACATCTTGGACAATTTTTTTTTTATAAAACTATATGTTTAAACTAATTCACCTTCCACCAGCCAGAACATTAAAATTATCATCAAGTTATTCATTAGGATCAGATCATTATCGATCCACGTCATTCTTGAACTCTAGTGAATTTTGCTCTTATCTTCTTCGTTTGTATCTTGATAATACTAATATTGAACCACTCAAATCCGCTTAAAAGTAAAATGATATGTAACCCAATTTGTAACGAGATTCAAGTACCGTTGCTATGAATATCAATTTATTAATTCTTTCAACTGAGCCCTAATATTTGTCATGCTTAATTTTCATATTTGACTCTGTATTACTTAAATTAGAGGTCACCTTTTCAAATTTCAAGACATGATCAAACATCAAATAAGTAGAATTCCATCTAGTTGCCACATCCAAACAGACAAGTGCTTTACATTGCCACATCCAAACAAACAAGTGCTTTACATTCGATTTTTTCTTGTTCAATACCATCTTTAAATTTTGTCAATATCTTGAGGGATGATCTAACATACCTCACCGCATTGCGAACACTAAAAATGGAGTCATGCATTTCTTTAAGTCCTTTATTCATAATCAAGTTAATTATATGAGCACAACACTTCATTTGTAATATTTCTCCATCTAACCCAAGTGAATTTCAACTCCTTAGCTTCTCTAAGGAATAGCTATATCATTGGAACTTATATTATCAACCGTAATAGAGAAAACCTTATTGATCCCCCATTTCAATAAATAACTCTCAATAATCTTCTCAATAAGTCTCTCACTTGTGGTTAGCAACATGACAAAAGTTGAATTCTTTTATGCAAATTCCATTCAGAATCAATAAATTGTATAGTGATTACCATGTAGTTAATGTTTTGGTACGAAGAATGATCGACTAAAAAATATGAAATTCTCATTCTCTACGAATTTAAACGACAACTCGTCCATAATTATTATCTTGGCACATGCTGCTATACATGCTGTTGGACTAAATAATGAAGTGAAAATATTACTACCACGCTTCCCATCTATTGAAGGTTGAAAGCTTAGGTTTGTTCTTTGTCTTCCACCTTATATGGGTACTTTCGAAACCGATTTTTAGGTGCTTCATAAAGTGTTAGTTCCACAAGAATTAGTATGAGAAGCATACTTCTTATAACAATAGTTACACTTGCACCTCTTATTATTGTTTTCTAACCTTGTAAAATGATCTCACACAATTGATTTACTAGGCTTCTTCTTAAAGGCTTCGATGCATTATAATTACTAGAACTAGAGCCGGAATAAGGAGTTTCACACCCTCTTGCACTATTGTTTTCCATCTATAAAAGGTAAAATAAAATTAATATTATTCAAACATTCAACCTAAAAAAAATAATAATAATAATTTTTTTTAGATAATCAACCCACAAAATATTTTAGAATTGGAAGCCTGTAGTATATTAATTGGTATAAGACAAAACTAGCCACATTTATAAAGAACCGTCCTAAAAAACGCCACATAACCAAAGCTTTGTCAAAAAAAAAAAAAAAAAAA